>NW_025537516.1:0-32253 GCF_020615455.1 Coregonus clupeaformis
AACCAGATTTACCTCTGATCTGGCATGTTGTTTGTTCTGCCCAATTAGGTTTTATGAGTGGCGCGCTGCGATCCCGCTAGGCCCTGGTAATGCTCCTATCAACAGAGCTAGAGCAATGCCCTTACAGCAGCATCAGTCACTGTCGCTTATAGAGCGTGCTGCACTAAGACCAAACCTTCTGAGACCAATTTAATAGGAGATGGAAAATCTTGTTTTGACATGCTTTTGGTTGTGCATTTGATAGAGCTAATAATACATAGTGCTATGATGTGTCTTAACACTTTATAGGATCACCTAAGCATCACTTCCTCTTTTATCTGCACACTCCCCTGCTGTCTGAAAGGAGAAAGTGAGAGAGTGTGGTGTGAGCAGTGGTGTAAAGTACTTAAGTAAAAATACTTTAAAGTACTACTTACAGTTTAAGTCGGAAGTTTACATACACCTTAGCCAAATACATTTAAACTCAGTTTTTCACAATTCCTGACATTTAATCCTAGTAAAAATTCCCAGTCTTAGGTCAGTTAGGATCACCACTTTATTTTAAGAATGTGAAATGTCAGAATAATAGCAGAGAGAATTATTTATTTCAGCTTTTATTTCTTTCGCCACATTCCCATTGGGTCAGAAGTTTACATACACTCAATTATAATTAGTATTTGGTAGCATTGCCTTTAAATTGTTTAACTTGGGTCAAACGTTTCGGGTAGCCTTCCACAAGCTTCCCACAATAAGTTGGGTGAATTTTGGACCATTCCTCCTGACAGAGCTGGTGTAACTGAGTCAGGTTTGTAGGCCTCCTTGCTCGCACATGCTTTTTCAGTTCTGCCCACAAATGTTCTATACGACTGAGGTCAGGGCTTTGTGATGGCCACTCCAATACCTTGCCTTTGTTGTCCTTAAGCCATTTTGCCACAACTTTGGAAGTATGCTTGGGGTCATTGTACATTTGGAAGACCCATTTGCGACCAAGCTTTAACTTCCTGACTAATGTCTTGAGATGTTGCTTCAATATATCCACATAATTTTCCTTCCTCATGATGCCATCTATTTTGTGAAGTGCACCAGTCCCTCCTGCAGCAAAGCACCCCCACAGCATGATGCTGCCACCCCGTGCTTCACAGTTGGGATGGTGTTCTTCAGCTTGCAAGCGACCCCCCTTTTTCCTCCAAACATAACGATGGTCATTATGGCCAAACAGTTCTATTTTGTTTCATCAGACCAGAGGACGTTTCTCCCAAAAGTACGATCTTTGTCCCCATGCAGTTGCAAAACCGTAGTCTGTCTTTTTTATGGCAGTTTTGGAGCAGTGGCTTCTTCCTTGCTGAGAGGCCTTTTCAGGTTATGTCGATATAGGACTCGTTTTACTGTGGAAATATATACTTTTGTACCTGTTTCCTCCAGCATCTTCACAAGGTCATTTTGCTGTTGTTCTGGGATTGATTTGCACTTTTCGCACCAAAGTATGATTCATCTCTAGGAGACAGAACGCGTCTCCTTCCTGAGCGGTATGACGGCTGTGTGGTCCCATGGTGTTTATACTTGTACTATTGTTTGTACAGATGAACATGGTACCTTCAGGCGTTTGGAAATTGCTCCCAAGGATGAACCAGACTTGTGGGAGGTCTACAATTTTCTTCTGAGGTCTTGACTGATTTCTTTTGATTTTCCCCATGATGTCATGCAAAGAGGCACTGAGTTTGAAGGTAGGCCTTGAAATACATCCACAGGTACTCCTCCAATTGACTCAAATTATGTCAATTAACCTATCAGAAGCTTCTAAAGCCATGACATCATTTTCTGGAATTTTCCAAGCTGTTTAAAGGCACAGTCAACTTAGTGTATGTAACCTTCTGACCCACTGGAATTGTGATACAGTGAATTATAAGTGAAATAATCTGTCTGTAAACAATTGTTGGAAAAATGACTTGTGTCATGCACAAAGTAGATGGCCTAACCGACTTGCCAAAACTATAGTTTGTTAACAAGACATTTTTGGAGTGGTTGAAAAACAAGTTTTAATGACTCCAACCTAAGTGTATGTAAACGTCCGACTTCAACTGTAAGTAGTTTTTTGGAGTATCTGTTCTTTACTTTACTATTTATATTTTTGACTACTTTTACTTTTACTTCACTACATTCCTAAAGAAAATATTGTACGTTTTACTCCTTAAATTTTCCCTGACAACCAAAAGGACTCGTTACATTTTGAATGCTTAGAAGGACAGGAAAATTGTCAAATTCATGCACTTATCAAGAGAACACGTCGTCATCCCTACTGCGTCTGTCCTGGCGGACTCATTAAACACAAATGCATATTTTGTCAATAATGTCTGAGTGTTGGATTGTGCCCCTGGCTATCCATACATTTTAAAAACAAGAAAATGGTGCCGTCTGCTTTGCTTAATGTAAGGAATTTGAAATGATTTATACTTTTACTTTTACTTTTGATACTTAAGTATATTTTAGCAATTACATTTACTTTTGATACTTAAGTATATTTAAAACCAAATACTTTTAGACTTTTACTCAAGTAGTATTTTACTGGCTGAGTTTCACTTTTACTTGAGTAACTTTCTATTAAGCTATCTATACTTTTTTACTCAAGTATGACAATTGGTTAGTTGTTCCACTACTGGGTGTGAGGAGAGATATCTGGCAGAAGGAAGGGTAGGGGGTGAGGGTGAAGGAAGGGTAGGGGGTGAGGGTGAAGGGGAGGGGTAGGGGGTGAGGGGTGAAGGAGGGTAGGGGTGAGGGTGAAGGAAGGGTAGGGGGTGAGGGTGAAGGAAGGGTAGGGGTGAGGTGAAGGGGGGTAGGGGGTGAGGGGTGAAGGAAGGGTAGGGGGGTGAGGGTAGGAAGGGTAGGGGGTGAGGGTGAAGGGGAGGGTAGGGGGGTGAGGGTGAGGGAAGGGTAGGGGGTGAGGGTGAAGGAAGGGTAGGGGTGAGGGTGAAGGAAGGGTAGGGGGTGAGGGTGAAGGGGAGGGTAGGGGGTGAGGGTGAAGGAAGGGTAGGGGGGTGAGGGGTGAAGGAAGGGTAGGGGGTGAGGGTGAAGGGGAGGGTAGGGGGTGAGGGTGAAGGAAGGGTAGGGGGAGTGAGGGTGAAGGGGAGGGTAGGGGGTGAGGGTGAAGGAAGGGTGGGGGTGAGGGGTGAAGGAAGGGTAGGGGGTGAGGGTGAAGGAAGGGTAGGGGGTGAGGGTGAAGGGAGGGTAGGGGGTGAGGGTGAAGGAAGGGTAGGGGGGTGAGGGTGAAGGAAGGGTAGGGGTGAGGGTGAAGGGGAGGGTAGGGGGTGAGGGTGAAGGAAGGGTAGGGGGTGAGGGTGAAGGGGAGGGTAGGGGGTGAGGGTGAAGGGAGGGTAGGGGGTGAGGGTGAAGGAAGGGTAGGGGGTGAGGGTGAAGGAAGGGTAGGGGGTGAGGGTGAAGGGGAGGGTAGGGGTGAGGGTGAAGGAAGGGTGAGGGGGTGAGGGTGAAGGAAGGGTAGGGGGGTGAGGGTGAAGGAAGGGTAGGGGGTGAGGGTGAAGGGGACCCAATGAGACCAGCATAGCGTGGTTGTGATGGCCCACAGACACCAAGAGGAGGTGCAGAATTTCACACCCACTTAAAATGGCCTGGTTATCGCTTGGGCTGTGTGTGACCCTCTCACTTTAAACCTGTCACGTTCAACCGTGCGCCTGTCATTTCTCAGTCAGTGAGCAGGTACTACGTATGTTCTGACATGGCTCACGTTATACACCAGATTGATCTGTATAAAACATCCCAGAGAAATCACCACTAGGTATTGATCAATGTGAGCAGTATATGGTGTCCGTTACCAACGGCCTGGCTCAGCCCTTATTTGTTACATGCAAATGCATTTCGCTGTGCTCCAATTTGGCCTCCGGAGAAAACTCTGTTCCCCTTCTGTGTTTAATGTACATTTACATTTACATTTTAGTCATTTAGCAGACGCTCTTATCCAGAGCGACTTACAGTTAGTGAATACATTTTTTTGTTTTTTTCTTTTTCTTTTATACTGGCCCCCCGTGGGAATTGAACCCACAACCCTGGCATGGAAACGCCATGCTCTATCAACTGAGCTACATCCCTGCCGGCCATTCCCTACCCTACCCTGGACGACGCTGGGCCAATTGTGCGCCGCCCATAAGTCTCCCGGTCGCGGCCGGCTGCGACAGAGCCTGGATTCGAACCAGGATCTCTAGTGGCACAGTTAGCACTGCGATGCAGTACCTGTATGTTATTTTTTTGTTGTTGATATTGAGGAGATCAAAAGGCAACGGCAGACCTTAGAACAGTTTCTAGACAGGATGGATTGATTCCTATATAAATGGAAGGTGTTTGGGTGGGTATTGTTGGTCATCCAAACAGGTGTAGGCTACTGTCCTTTACTCAGTGCCCCCTCACATATCAATTAAGCTGCTATATAATTGGTTCTTCTTTTGTGGCTTGGTAGTTCAATATTCATTTGAGAATTACGTTTCCAGCTATGGGTTGAGAGAATTTAGAATAGAGAATTAGAATAGAGAATTTAGAACCAAGGTGAGAGGATACAAGCAAATGTTTTTCAGAGCTGTCTGGATCCTTGAGACAGCGGCTTTCTCTGACACACAGACAACTGCTCTTGACACAGCAGAGTAATTTACACTCAATTTGAAGGCAATCACTGGGCACCTCTCTCCCAGATAGGGTTAAGGGTCCTTCAGTCCTTCAACCAGGGCTGTGACACATACCTCCCCGATTAGCTTTTTACACAAATGTAGTGGCTTTATTCTGTGCATGTACACAAACAATAACCAAAGAGAGATGTTTTATTGACTCTCATCATGGGCATAATGGGGTCAACAACTGGGTTTGCACGTTACATAGAGACCCATTCCAGAAAATGGCATTAGTTGAGCTCTATATCTTTTGTGATGCATGTTGATCATGACAAGCCCATGATCAGATGAACTTCAGATCAATGTCAGACCATGGCTAGGCAGAAGATCATGTGGCTGTTGTCTGTTGCTGTGAGGTCATTGTTGTCGTGTGATTTATCTGCCCTGTTGTACAGCTCATTTGAAATGACCATTCTTCAAAATCAAATCAAATTTTATTGGTCACATGCGCCGAATACAACAGGTGTAGACATTACAGTGAAATGCTTACTTACAGCCCTTAACCAACAGTGCATTTATTTTTAACAAAAAAAGTAAAAATAAAACAACAACAAAAAAAGTGTTGAGAAAAAAAAGAGCAGAAGTAAAATAAAGTAACAGTAGGGAGGCTTATATACAGGGGGTACCGTTGCAGAGTCAATGTAAGGGGGCACCGGCTAGTTGAGGTAGTTGAGGTAATATGTACATGTGGGTAGAGTTAAAGTGACTATGCATAAATAATTAACAGAGTAGCAGCAGCGTAAAAGGATGGGGGGTGGGCAGTGCAAATAGTCCAGGTAGCCATGATTAGCTGTTCAGGAGTCTTATGGCTTGGGGGTAGAAGCTGTTGAGAAGTCTTTTGGACCTAGACTTGGCACTCGGCACGCTTGCCGTGCGGTAGCAGAGAGAACAGTCTATGACTAGGGTGGCTGGAGTCTTTGACAATTTTGAGGGCCTTCCTCTGACACCGCCTGGTATAGAGGTCCTGGATGGCAGGAAGCTTTAGACCCAGTGATGTCTGGGCCGTACGCACTACTCCTCTGTAGTGCCTTGCGGTCGGAGGCCAAGCAGTTACCATACCAGGCGGTGATGCAACCAGTCAGGATGCTCTCGATGGTGCAGCTGTAGAATTTTTGAGGATCTGAGGACCCATGCCAAATCTTTTCAGTCTCCTGAGGGGAATAGGCTTTGTCGTGCCCTCTTCACGACTGTCTTGGTGTGTTTGGACCATGATAGTTCGTTGGTGATGTGGACACCAAGGAACTTGAAGCTCTCAACCTGTTCCACTACAGCCCCGTCGATGAGAATGGGGCGTGCTCAGTCCTCTTTTTTTTCCTGTAGTCCACAATCATCTCCTTTGTCTTGGTCACGTTGAGGAGAGGTTGTTGTCCTGGCACCACACGGCCAGGTCTCTGACCTCCTCCTATAGGCTGTCTCATCGTTGTCGGTGATCAGGCCTACCACTGTTGTGTCGTCGGCAAACTTAATGATGGTGTTGGAGTCGTGCCTGGCCATGCAGTCATGGGTGAACAGAGAGTACAGGAGGGGACTGAGCATGCACCCCTGAGGGGCCCCCGTGTTGAGGATCAGTGTGGCAGATGTGTTGTTACCTACCCTTACCACCTGGGGGCGGCCCGTCAGGAAGTCCAGGATCCAGTTGCAGAGGGAGGTGTTTAGTCCCAGGATCCTTAGCTTAGTGATGAGCTTAGAGGGCACTATGGTGTTGAATGCTGAGCTGTAGTCAATGAATAGCATTCTCACGTAGGTGTTCCTCTTGTCCAGGTGGGAAAGGGCAGTGTGGAGTGCAATAGAGGATTGCATCATCTGTGGATCTGTTGGGGCGGTATGCAAATTGGAGTGGGTCTAGGGTTTCTGGGATAATGCTGTTGATGTGAGCCATGACCAGCCTTTCAAAGCACTTCATGGCTACAGACGTCAGTGCTACGGGTGGTAGTCATTTAGGCAGGTTATCTTAGAGTCCTTGGGCACGGGGACTATGGTGGTCTGCTTGAAACATGTTGGTATTACAGACTCAGTCAGGGACATGTTGAAAATGTCAGTGAAGACAATAGCCAGTTGGTCAGCACATGCTCGGAGTACACGTCCTGGTAATCCGTCTGGCCCTGCGGCCTTGTGAATGTTGACCTGCTTAAAAGTCTTACTCACATCGGCTACGGAGAGCGTGATCACATAGTCATCCGGAACAGCTGGTGCTCTCATGCATGCTTCAGTGTTGCTTGCCTCGGCGAGCATAGAAGTGGTTTAGCTCGTCTGGTAGGCTTGTGTCACTGGGCAGCTCGCGGCTGTGCTTCCCTTTGTAGTCTGTAATAGTTTTCAAGCCCTGCCACATCCGACGAGCGTCAGAACATTCTTACATGTTGTTGACTGTGATTCTTTGAAATGCAGGGCTTGTGTTTGATATTTGACAGAATGGAATTGTTACTCCTTCTTTTACTTCTCTAACCTTTCTTATTTTCCTCTCTGACTGTCACTCTCATCCCTCTCTCCTCTCATCCCTCTCTCCTCTCATCCCTCTCTCCTCTCAGCCCTCTCTCCTCTCATCCCTCTCTCCTCTCAGCCCTCTCTCCTCTCAGCCCTCTCTCCTCTCAGCCCTCTCTCCTCTCAGCCATCTCTCCTCTCATCCCTCTCTCCTCTCAGCCATCTCTCCTCTCATCCCTCTCTCCTCTCAGCCCTCTCTCCTCTCATCCCTCTCTCCTCTCAGCCCTCTCTCCTCTCAGGCCTCTCTCCTCTCAGCCATCTCTCCTCTCATCCCTCTCTCCTCTCAGCCATCTCTCCTCTCATCCCTCTGTCCTCTCATCCCTCTCTCCTCTCATCCCTCTCTCCTCTCAGCCCTCTCTCCTCTCATCCCTCTCTCCTCTCATCCCTCTCTCCTCTCAGCCCTCTCTCCTCTCATCCCTCTCTCCTCTCATCCCTCTCTCCTCTCATCCCTCTCTCCTCTCAGCCATCTCTCCTCTCAGCCCTCTCTCCTCTCAGCCCTCTCTTCTCTGTCTCTCAGTTTCCCCCTTCAAAATTAAGGGCAGAGTATTGAAAAGTAACAATATAATAAAAATACATGTTGCCATGATGAGTCAGACATCATGCATTTTTCAGTAAGGAATGTGCAGCTTGAGGTTTGTTTGTGTGAAAGCCTTATGGGTGTGTGGAACACAAGGGTTTGTGATTAAACAATGTCTCAAACTTCTCCAAGTGACTGATTGGCTGCTCTACACCTATGATTGAGTTGAACAGCCAATCGGTGTGGAGTGGGGGGGCCACTGCTTTTTGCTGTTGCCGAGGGAGATAATGAAACTACCTTGGGCTGACAGGATAGGTGTGGCTCTGGTATCAAAATGGGAGTCCCATCCTCCATCATCCACTGGAATACTCTTTCACTTTCACCACTTCAGCAGTTTTTCTGGGCAGCAGGAAAATGTAAAAGTCAGAATCAGCCATTTAGGATATTAGACTTTTTGATGCTCACTGATATGACTGGATCTGATATGGTGTATTGCAGATCTCATAGTTAGACCACCATAATTACATCTATAACTATATAACAATACAATTTTGGACTCTAACAGGCTATATGTTATGTTCAACATGAAAGCTTGCTTTGGAAATGGCCAAACATCGCTAATAAACGGTTCATTTGCATTTATAGCCTGTCCTCTGCGTTCGTCAGTTGATTTAAAGATACTGTAAAGCATTTCATAATGATACATTTATTTAGCTACTCCCCGTGTGTGTTCTCTACGGCGCGATACATAACCGAAGTGTTGTGTTCAATGTTCCCTCCAATATTTTTGGGCACTGAGCAAATGTTTTGTCTTGTGAGTGGAAACTTGAACGTTGTGAGAATTTTGTGCAATTTCCGGCGCGCGTTTACAGTGAACACTGAGGCTGTACCCTTACAGTTTTAGACAGTAGCCAATAGGCTATTGTGACTATCTGTGCATAATGTAGGCCTACCAACAAAACCAATGGAGTAAATCCCATAACATTTTCACATGGAAATAGCTTTTGATTTCTATCATCCAAAGGGAAATGAAATAGTCATTTCCAACATTAGGAGGATGAATTAGACAGCGCTGGTGTGATTTAGTGTGTGCGTGCATGCCTACCATGTACTGTTACTGTATGAATCACAGTAGCATTGACGTCTCAACACATCTCCCACCTTATTTTGTGTTGCGCTTATTAACACTGAGACATTCTGAATCGACTACTGTTCTACAATAAGAGTAATTAATAATATCACTGTAGAAATATGTCCACATACCAAATGGCACCCTATTCTGATATGGCTCTGGTCAAAAGTAGTGCACTATACAGTGGGGGGAAAAAGTATTTAGTCAGCCACCAATTGTGCAAGTTTTCCCACTTAAAAAGATGAGAGAGGCCTGTAATTTTCATCATAGGTACACGTCAACTATGACAGACAAAATGAGAAAAAATAATCCAGAAAATCACATTGTAGGATTTTTTATGAATTTATTTGCAAATTATGGTGGAAAATAAGTATTTGATCAATAACAAAAGTTTCTCAATACTTTGTTATATACCCTTTGTTGGCAATGACACAGGTAAAACGTTTTCTGTAAGTCTTCACAAGGTTTTCACACACTGTTGCTGGTATTTTGGCCCATTCCTCCATGCAGATCTCCTCTAGAGCAGTGATGTTTTGGGGCTGTCGCTGGGCAACAAGGACTTTCAACTCCCTCCAAAGATTTTCTATGGGGTTGAGATCTGGAGACTGGCTAGGCCACTCCAGGACCTTGAAATGCTTCTTACGAAGCCACTCCTTGTTGCCCGGGCGGTGTGTTTGGGATCATTGTCATGCTGAAAGACCCAGCCACGCTTTCATCTTCAATGCCCTTGCTGATGGAAGGAGGTTTTCACTCAAAATCTCCACGATACATGGCCCCATTCATTCTTTCCTTTACACGGATCAGTCGTCATGGTCCCTTTGCAGAAAAACAGCCCCAAAGCATGATGTTTCCACACCCATGCTTCACAGTAGGTATGGTGTTCTTTGGATGCAACTCAGCATTCTTTGTCCTCCAAACACAACGAGTTGAGTTTTTACCAAAAAGTTATATTTTGGTTTCATCTGACCATATGACATTCTCCCAATCCTCTTCTGGATCATCCAAATGCACTCTAGCAAACTTCAGACGGGCCTGGACATGTACTGGCTTAAGCAGGGGGACACGTCTGGCACTGCAGGGATTTGAGTCCCTGGCGGTGTAGTGTGTTACTGATGGTAGGCTTTGTTACTTTGGTCCCAGCTCTCTGCAGGTCATTCACTAGGTCCCCCCGTGTGGTTCTGGGATTTTTGCTCACCGTTCTTGTGATCATTTTGACCCCACGGGGTGAGATCTTGCGTGGAGCCCCAGATCGGGGGAGATTATCAGTGGTCTTGTATGTCTTCCATTTCCTAATAATTGCTCCCACAGTTGATTTCTTCAAACCAAGCTGCTTACCTATTGCAGATTCAGTCTTCCCAGCCTGGTGCAGGTCTACAATTTTGTTTCTGGTGTCCTTTGACAGCTCTTTGGTCTTGGCCATAGTGGAGTTTGGAGTGTGACTGTTTGAGGTTGTGGACAGGTGTCTTTTATACTGATAACAAGTTCAAACAGGTGCCATTAATACAGGTAACGAGTGGAGGACAGAGGAGCCTCTTAAAGAAGAAGTTACAGGTCTGTGAGAGCCAGAAATCTTGCTTGTTTGTAGGTGACCAAATACTTATTTTTCCACCATAATTTGCAAATAAATTCATTAAAATCCTACAATGTGATTTTCTGGATTTTTTTTTCTCAATTTGTCTGTCATCGTTGATGTGTACCTATGATGAAAATTACAGGCCTCTCTCATCTTTTTAAGTGGGAGAACTTGCACAATTGGTGGCTGACTAAATACTTTTTTCCCCCACTGAATAGGGAGCAAAGCCATGGTGTCTGAGTCTGCTCAACCAGCGACCAATGAACCTGTCTGCCACACTCTAAAGCAATCCATAGTGGTTTAGCCTTGAATTTAGCCCTGATTTTAGGTTGTTTTGGCACTGTTTCATCTTGGGTCAACCAACCATTTCACTCAGTCAGTCTTCCATTGGCTTCACTTAGCAAGGCCACAGCCACTAACCTAAAAAACGACTGACACAGAGCTGATACACCCATCTGAGGGGAAACATTTGGCTCTCTGTCTAATCTCAGTGAAATGGTTGGTTGACCCAAGATGAAATAGTGCCAAAACATCCTCAAATCATGTTTTCCACTGGCTTCCCTGAATGTATTTATCCTTTATTTAACTAGATAAGTCAGTTAAAAACAAATTCTTATTTATGATGACAGCGTACCCCCGGGCCTCCCTAACCCGAACAACGCTGGGCAATTGTGCACTGCCCTATGGAATCAAACCAGGGTCTGTAGTGATGCCTCTAGGACTGAGATGCAGTGCCTTAGACCACTGCGCCACTCGGAAGCCCTAAATTGATTCAAAAGAGCAGGGTCAGTCTGCTGAGAGTCAGACAATATGATACTCCTATTAGCACTACAGGCCACTGTGTGTTGTTGATATGAACTGGTACAAAAGAGCAGAGTCAGTCGATATATTCACATAAAGCCAAAGTGAAGGGCAGGTTGACATTTATTGTCATGAATCTTGCCCTGGAGGCAGAACTGAGTGATTTCTGTAGAGCTGCCTCCAGGGCAAGATTCATGACAATAAATGCCAACCTGCTGGCAAAGGCCACTGTATTTGTTGATGATATAAATAGCAAGACTGAAGATTTGCACCTCTACTGGGAGTAGAGACTAGGGAGTGTGTGTTGTAAAATCCCTTCTAAGGAATTTTATTCTTGGAAGAATGTATGAAATATTGATATGCAGTTTGACATTTACATTACTTATTTACACAAATGCAACGTTCGCTGTCAGTCTTTGCATATAATATTAACTACATTAATTCAACATAGCATAGTTAGCTCAGAGGACGAATCTTTCATAAAGACAGACTGGTGCAGATTAATAGGAATATTATTTATTTACCTCAGTAAATGGTAATGAATGCCTAAAGAACATCATTTTATTTTCTTGATAAACTTTCTTGAAACATACAGTACCTCACCCACATTAAGTCTAGATTTCATTATGCATTAGTCTGACTGAGACCTAATTTGTTTTGCAAAACTGCACATTACTTACGAGCTGATCAATTCAGCCTCTGAGGTGTGCATGTGTATACTATGCGTGTGTGTGAATTGATTTAAAGTGAAACCCAAAACAAAAGGCAAATCTCCATCTTCAATTTTCCCAGGAAATGAATCCCATGTATTACCCAGTGTTACTCTGAATCAGTATCTCTGGAAGGTAGGCCAGGCTCGATCAGAATGCAAGACAACAACGAGGCCCCCACTTTGTATATATCCAATCATTCTGTGAGAGTCTCACAGAGAACCTCACACATAGAGCTCTCTATTTTTCACCTTTCAAGAAGCCTTCTTTTGTGTGGTTATGTGAAGACATGTCCACCAAGGACATCCATTTAACATACCTTTGCTACATGTGGTATTGCTAAGGTTTAATGGTGACTGTAGGAAAATCATTTGTTCTATGCATTCTGTTTTTGTGTGAGAATTGTGATATCCAGTCACAGTATTTTCACAATTGTATGGGCCTTAAAGTTCAGGTGGATGACTGTTTATGGCCCCAGAAGATCTGCCCTTGGCTTTTTTTCATTGCATATTTCCCCCATCAACAGACCAGACTGCCCAGAGACCAGTAACCTGAGCAGGTCTGTCCAGTGCTGTCCAGACAGCTATCGACCCTTCTGCCCCATTAGAGACCAGTCTAACCATGTTAAGCCCCAGTGCTGAACTCAGGTGAATCCCATCTATTAACCCACCACTGCAGCCAGGCCCCCAGCACCCAGCGCCACAAGGCTGCTCTTTGATTAGAGGAGAAAGTCTGGGAGTTCCAACGATGGCCGCCGTCCTAATATCAATCAAAGAATAAATAAATAAATCAATCAATCAATCAATCCTAATACGGATTAGAATAACAGCTCCTAATACAGTTTGATTTTCTCCCCCTCGGAAACACGTATATCTCTCTCTATCTCGTGAATGAATGACACATCTTAATAGAGCACTGTTTATTTAGCTATGTTACGTCAATATTCTCCCAAATTGTGTAGATAATGATGGTCGTGGGGGACGGGGACATGTCCGGCCATTTTAGGACACACCTTAGGACCGAGGCCCTGAATCACGACGTCAGTAGAGAAACACACTGCTGGTTCAGCTGCTATGGAAACCCAAGTGACTAACCACGTTAATGTATTCTTACGTTGTTTCTTGCCACTAAAAGCCAGAGCAGCAGCAGGCCCCAAAGCTCCCCTCAGTCTAAAAATAAAAGGATGATGCAGACCAGCATGTTTAGACCAACCATCCTCCCTCCTCCTCTGGACTAACCCAGACACACCCCTCCTCAGGAGAGGCTCTGCGCTGCCTGCTCCCGAAGCTGGCAACGGCTGGCACCCACGACCTGGCCACTGATGAAGGTCTATTGACTGAAACATTGGTTCTACTGAGAGATCCATTACATTGTTTGGGGACTATTCAGGATTACCAATGTACTGGAGTTATCTTCTGCTAGTATCTGCCAATCCTTTATCTTGGAGTGAACTATTACTGTAAAACCTTAGTTTGATTGGTGACTTTGGGCCTGTACCCCACCATGGGCTATTCAGTCTGACTGTGTCCTGTCAAAAAATCAAATCAACATTTTAAAAGATCTTGTTCTTCAGTGAATCACAGGCAAACCTCTTCCCCCACCCCTCCTATGCCCAATGGGTCAGACTGACTGCTCATATCTCCCTAATCGCCCTAAGGAAAGACATTGTAAGCAGCTTTCTGCTATTCAGTTGTCTAGGCTGATGGATTGCGAAGCAGCCTTGTCTCCTAGACCTCCCTAGGGACCTGGACAGAGTCCAGACAGAGAATTCACTGTGTCGATAAACACTGTGCGGAATGTTGCGATCGTGCCTCAAGAGCTGAATGAGGCTATAGAAATCTTGTTGATTGCCTGGCTGGCTGGCAGGATGCAGTTATATAAATCTAGGAATGACCAATATCCAGGATAGGATAGATCCAGGAATGACCGATATCCAGGATAGGATAGATCCAGGAAGGACTGATATCCAGGATAGGATAGATCCAGGAATGACCGATATCCAGGATAGGATAGATCCAGGAAGGACTGATATCCAGGATAGGATAGATCCAGGAAGGACTGATATCCAGGAAAGGATAGATCCAGGAAGGACTGATATCCAGGATAGGATAGATCCAGGAAGGACTGATATCCAGGATAGGATAGATCCAGGAAGGACTGATATCCAGGATAGGATAGATCCAGGAAGGACTGATATCCAGGATAGGATAGATCCAGGAAGGACTGATACTTGGTGCTGATAGTCTTCTTATTTCACTCATCTGGAGCTAATAGAGGAGATAATATTAAGCAGCATTAATCATGTTTTGTAGTAACAGACAAATAAAGGGGAGGGAAGGGTGTGTGCGTGTGCGTGTGCGTGTGCGTGTGTGTGTGTTTTCCTACATTATGAGGACCCCAATGTCCTAACAATTCACCTTAATGTCCTGAAAAGGTAGGAAAACAATACTTTTTTTGAAAAGCAAGGACACTTTTCAGGTCCTGAATTTGTTCAAATGCTATTTGAAGTTTAAGGGTTAGGTTTAGGGTTTTGGGGTTAGGGTTAGGTTTTGGGTTAGATTTAAGGTTAGGGTTTTGGGAGTTAGGGTTAGGGTTAGGGTTTTGGGAGTTAGGGTTAGGTTAAAGATTAGGGTTAGGGGTTAGGGAAAATATGATTTTTAATGGTCAAACATTTTTACATTAAAAAAAAGTCCTGAATATAGTGGCCCAGTGACCAGAGCTGTGAACACCTGAGTCTAGTATAGTGACCCAGTGACCAGAGCTGTAAATACCTGAGTCTAGTATAGTGACCCAGTGACCAGAGCTGTGAACACCTGAGTCTAGTATATTGACCCAGTGACCAAAGCTGTGAACACCTGAGTCTAGTATAGTGACCCAGTGACCAGAGCTGTGAACACCTGAGTCTAGTATAGTGACCCAGTGACCAGAGCTGTGAACACCTGAGTCTAGTATAGTGGCCCAGTGACCAGAGCTGTGAACACCTGAGTCTAGTATAGTGACCCAGTGACCAGAGCTGTAAACACCTGAGTCTAGTATAGTGACCCAGTGACCAGAGCTGTGAACACCTGAGTCTAGTATATTGACCCAGTGACCAAAGCTGTGAACACCTGAGTCTAGTATAGTGACCCAGTGACCAGAGCTGTGAACACCTGAGTCTAGTATAGTGACCAGAGCTGTGAACACCTGAGTCTAGTATAGTGGCCCAGTGACCAGAGCTGTGAACACCTGAGTCTAGTATAGTGACCCAGTGACCAGAGCTGTGAACACCTGAGTCTAGTATAGTGGCCCAGTGACCAGAGCTGTGAACACCTGAGTCTAGTATAGTGACCCAGTGACCAAAGCTGTGAACACCTGAGTCTAGTATAGTGACCCAGTGACCAGAGCTGTGAACACCTGAGTCTAGTATAGTGGCCCAGTGACCAGAGCTGTGAACACCTGAGTCTAGTATAGTGACCCAGTGACCAGAGCTGTGAACACCTGAGTCTAGTATAGTGGTCCAGTGACCAGAGCTGTGAACACCTGAGTCTAGTATAGTGACCCAGTGACCAGAGCTGTGAACACCTGAGTCTAGTATATTGACCCAGTGACCAGAGCTGTGAACACCTGTGTTCAGCATATATTTTATATGTACCTGGTCAACATATAGGCTATTTGTACCTGGTCAACATGTAGCTATATGTTTCTGGTCAACAATGTAGGCTATATGATCCTGGTCAACATGTAGACTATATGTTTCTGGTCAACAATGTAGGCTATATGATCCTGGTCAACATGTAGACTATATGTTTCTGGTCAACAATCTAGGCTATATGTTCCTGGTCAACATGTAGGCTATATGTTCCTGGTCAACATGTAGACTATATGTTCCTGGTCAACATGTAGGCTATATGTTCCTGGTCAACATGTAGGCTATATGTTCCTGGTCAACATGTAGGCTATATGTTCCTGGTCAACATGTAGGCTATATGTACCTGGTCAACATATAGGCTATTTGTACCTGGTCAACATGTAGGCTATTTGATCCTGGTCAACATGTAGGCTATATGTACCTGGTCAACATATAGGCTATTTGTACCTGGTCAACATGTAGGCTATATGATCCTGGTCAACATGTAGGCTATATGTACCTGGTCAACATATAGGCTATTTGTACCTGGTCAACATGTAGACTATATGTTTCTGGTCAACAATGTAGGCTATATGTACCTGGTCAACATGTAGACTATATGTTCCTGGTCAACATGTAGGCTATATGTTTCTGGTCAACAATGTAGGCTATATGTTTCTGGTCAACAATGTAGGCTATATGTTCCTGGTCAACATGTAGGCTATATGTTCCTGGTTAACATGTAGGCTATATGTTTCTGGTCAACAATGTAGGCTATATGTTTCTGGTCAACAATGTAGGCTATATGTACCTGGTCAACATGTAGACTATATGTTCCTGGTCAACATGTAGGCTATATGTTTCTGGTCAACAATGTAGGCTATATGTTCCTGGTCAACATGTAGGCTATATGTTCCTGGTCAACATGTAGGCTATATGTTTCTGGTCAACAATGTAGGCTATATGTTTCTGGTCAACAATGTAGGCTATATGTACCTGGTCAACATGTAGACTATATGTACCTGGTCAACATGTAGGCTATATGTTTCTGGTCAACAATGTAGGCTATATGTTCCTAGTCAACATGTAGGCTATATGTTCCTGGTCAACATGTAGGCTATATGTTCCTGGTCAACATGTAGGCTATATGTTCCTGGTCAACATGTAGGCTATATGTTCCTGGTCAACATGTAGGCTATATGTTCCTGGTCAACATGTAGGCTATATGTTTCTGGTCAACAATGTAGGCTATATGTTCCTGGTCAACATGTAGGCTATATGTTCCTGGTCAACATGTAGGCTATATGTTCCTGGTCAACATGTAGGCTATATGTTCATGGTCAACATGTAGGCTATATGTTCCTGGTCAACATGTAGGCTATATGTTCCTGGTCAACATGTAGGCTATATGTTTCTGGTCAACAATGTAGGCTATATGTTCCTGGTCAACATGTAGGTTATATGTTCCTGGTCAACATGTAGGCTATATGTTTCTGGTCAACAATGTAGGCTATATGTTTCTGGTCAACAATGTAGGCTATATGATCCTGGTCAACATGTAGGCTATATGTTCCTGGTCAACATGTAGGCTATATGTTCCTGGTCAACATGTAGGCTATATGTTCCTGGTCAACATGTAGGCTATATGTTCCTGGTCAACATGTAGGCTATATGTTCCTGGTCAACATGTAGACTATATGTTCCTGGTCAACATGTAGACTATATGTTCCTGGTCAACATGTAGGCTATATGTTCCTGGTCAACATGTAGGCTATATGTCCTGGTCAACAATGTAGACTATATGTTCCTGGTCAACATGTAGGCTATATGTTCCTGGTCAACATGTAGGCTATATGTTCCTTGTCAACAATGTAGACTATATGTTCCTGGTCAACATGTAGGCTATATGTTCCTGGTCAACATGTAGGCTATATGTTCCTGGTCAACATGTAGGCTATATGTTCCTGGTCAACATGTAGGCTATATGTTCCTGGTCAACATGTAGGCTATATGTTCCTGGTCAACATGTAGGCTATATGTTCCTGGTCAACATGTAGGCTATATGTTTCTGGTCAACATGTAGGCTATATGTTCCTGGTCAACATGTAGGCTATATGTTCCTGGTCAACATGTAGGCTATATGTTCCTGGTCAACATGTAGGCTATATGTTCCTGGTCAACATGTAGGCTATATGAACCTGGTCAACATGTAGGCTATATGATCCTGGTCAACATGTAGGCTATATGATCCTGGTCAACATGTAGGCTATATGATCCTGGTCAACATGTAGGCTATATGTTCCTGGTCAACATGTAGGCTATATGTTCCTGGTCAACATGTAGGCTATATGTTCCTGGTCAACATGTAGACTATATGTTCCTGGTCAACATGTAGGCTATATGTACCTGGTCAACATGTAGGCTATATGATCCTGGTCAACATGTAGGCTATATGATCCTGGTCAACATGTAGGCTATATGTTCCTGGTCAACATGTAGGCTATATGTTCCTGGTCAACATGTAGGCTATATGTTCCTGGTCAACATGTAGGCTATATGATCCTGGTCAACATGTAGGCTATATGATCCTGGTCAACATGTAGGCTATATGATCCTGGTCAACATGTAGGCTATATGTTCCTGGTCAACATGTAGGCTATATGATCCTGGTCAACATGTAGGCTATATGATCCTGGTCAACATGTAGGCTATATGTTCCTGGTCAACATGTAGGCTATATGATCCTGGTCAACATGTAGGCTATATGTTCCTGGTCATCATGTAGACTATATGTTCCTGGTCAACATGTAGGCTATATGTTCCTGGTCAACATGTAGGCTATATGATCCTGGTCAACATGTAGGCTATATGATCCTGGTCAACATGTAGGCTATATGATCCTGGTCAACATGTAGGCTATATGTTCCTGGTCAACATGTAGGCTATATGATCCTGGTCAACATGTAGGCTATATGTTCCTGGTCAACATGTAGGCTATATGATCCTGGTCAACATGTAGGCTATATGTTCCTGGTCAACATGTAGGCTATATGTTCCTGGTCATCATGTAGACTATATGTACCTGGTCAACGTGTAGGCTATATGTTCCTGGTCAACATGTAGGCTATATGATCCTGGTCAACATGTAGACTATATGTTCCTGGTCAACATGTAGGCTATATGTTCCTGGTCAACATGTAGGCTATATGTTCCTGGTCAACATGTAGACTATATGTTCCTGGTCAACATGTAGGCTATATGTACCTGGTCAACATGTAGGCTATATGATCCTGGTCAACATGTAGGCTATATGATCCTGGTCAACATGTAGGCTATATGTTCCTGGTCAACATGTAGGCTATATGTTCCTGGTCAACATGTAGGCTATATGTTCCTGGTCAACATGTAGGCTATATGATCCTGGTCAACATGTAGGCTATATGATCCTGGTCAACATGTAGGCTATATGTTCCTGGTCAACATGTAGGCTATATGATCCTGGTCAACATGTAGGCTATATGATCCTGGTCAACATGTAGGCTATATGTTCCTGGTCAACATGTAGGCTATATGATCCTGGTCAACATGTAGGCTATATGATCCTGGTCAACATGTAGGCTATATGTTCCTGGTCAACATGTAGGCTATATGTTCCTGGTCATCATGTAGACTATATGTACCTGGTCAACATGTAGGCTATATGTTCCTGGTCAACATGTAGACTATATGTTCCTGGTCAACATGTAGGCTATATGTTCCTGGTCAACATGTAGTAAGAATGAACCTTCCAGGAATGCAGTGAACTACTAGCCACTTCAGGGTTCCGTAACACCCCTATTGTTTATCAGTACAATCATTGCTCAGTTTAACTCAATCTTGTTAAGACTATTGAGCAGGAACAGACAAGCAGTCAATGTGTCTGTGGGCAGTAGATAGAGAGAGCCTGGGATTTCTAGGAAGGAGCGAGAGACAAAGAGAGGGAGAGAAAGAGAGAGAGAGAGAAAGTGATAGAAGAGGGAGAGAGCGAGAGATTGCACAGCACACACTGGACTCTCTCTGTGAGATGTTCTACAACCCACATGTGTTGTTATAGAATGAAGAAACTCACCAGAGGCTCTCTGTGGGGAGCTGAAGAGGAGCACTACTGCAGAGAGCTGGCAGACGGGAACTGTCTAAACTTCTTCAAGGGCCGCTGCCCTCTGTATAACTGTCAGCCGGGCGTCAGCCAGCCGGTAACCAGATGCTGTTTTTTGCCCTCGAGTGGGTGAGGGAAAGTGAAGAGTCAAACCCATCAGAATCTCAACAAGGGACTGAGGAGGGGCAATAATAAAGTGGCAGAGAGAGGGGGGGGGGGGTGCAAACCCTGTGGAGAAAGAGCCGTAGAGTGATGCTGCAAACCCTGTGGAGAAAGAGCCGTAGAGTGATGCTGCAAACCCTGTGGAGAAAGAGCCGTAGAGTGATGCTACAAACATATCCTTCTCCATCAGACTGATTACCAGTTTTTTTTTAAAGACCTATTGCCAGAAAGGCTACTGCCTTTTCATCCCTCACACTACACAACAGATTCACCTGCCGAGTAGCCCTGCTGCATTTGAAGCTGAGCTGAGAGGGAAATTGGTGTTGTGTGTGTGTTTGCGTGTGTGCTTGAATGTGTGTATGTATTCCTGTATGTGTGTGTGTTTGTGTGGTTGTAAAGTGAGGGTTAGGATGGAGCAGGTGCAGTATGGAGGACCACTGCTGGTCGGTTGGTGTGTAATCAGAGCTCAGGTGAATCATGTTATGCATGAAAAAAGAGTTCAGGTGAATCCACAGCCAGTCCCAGTTAGTTAGCCTGGTCTCAAGAGGCACCATGGAACCTTCATGGAGCTGAGAGGAGATGGCACTAGGCTACTGTAGTGACCTCAATCTATCAGGCCAGATTAGATATGCCAAGGTAGCGCTGGTTACAAAGCGTATCTTTTCACACAACAAGACAGCCACAACAAGGCAGGCACCAGCCAGCTGTCAGACACAGCTCTGCACTCAATGGCCTCAACATATGAGCCAAACGGATATATCCGTATACATTACAAGGAGCCCATGTGCGCCTAAATTGAAAAATGTAGGTGCACAGAAGATAAATTTAGAAGCACAATGAAAAATATTTTAGATATTAAGCTAGAATCCTGAATTTTTCTAGGCACACCGGTGCTACTAAACTAAAATTCCAGGTCGCACAGCAAAATATTTAGGCGCAAATGCTAGTAGAATGGTTGCACTGTAGAGCCCTGATATCCTGTTCTCATCCTGTCTAATGTCTTCAGAGGTTTCCATCACTCAGGCTTGTTTCTTTATATATCCAGACTATTTAATTACTCTTCAGTAATCCAGGATAATGAATCATAAACTGCTTGATATCAGGCTGCGGCAGTGCAAATTCTTGCCACTGGCGAATACGAGTCCTCAAAGATTTGAAAGCTAATAATACATTTGTTTAGTAAACTGTTGTAATGTTATTTGGCCTCCAATGTGTTGTTGGCTAAATTGAATTAGCTGCAAGGGAGAGTTGAATGTGTTTGTGTATTTAATATACAGTCTGTGTGTTTCTTTGTGTGTGTGGTATTAAGTCATTCCACGGTAACATCAACATCAGACTTTCCGTGCCGCTGTAAGCCTCAAAACACTTTAACACATACAGATCATACGTCCTAAACTGTGACTGTACTATATGTGCTTTTGTTTGAAGAAAGCCCCACTCTTATTCAGCCCTCACCCCTAGTTATCTTAAAGTTGAATTACCCAGTGTGACGAGTACTGAGTATACGAAGAGGCAGGACGCAGACGCAGGAATTAACAAGGTCAATGTTTACTTAACAATGAGAAAGAGAATAACAAAGAGCGAGTAAACGACACGACTATAACAATTACACACAACAACGACTGAACAGTCCAGGGCTATATAGTGGTGGTGATGAGATGAGGTGCAGGTGCGCTGGAGGTGATTAGGGTGCGTTGGGTTTCCATTCCTGTGTTGCCGAGGTGGTGCACTCAGACCGGTGGCTCAGTAGACTGGCGAATCAGAGCGCCGGAGGGGAGCAACGGGAGGAGACGTGACACCCAGGGATTTATACCAGTGATTTTCCGTTAAACTATCCCACTGTAAGCCTCAACAAAACACTTTAATTTATACATGTCATACGTCCTAAACTGTGACTGTTTGAAGAAAGCCCACTCTTATTCAGCCCTCTCCCCTAGTTATCTTAAAGTTGAAACTAAACTATCCCACTGGGCACAGAGGTCAATTCAACGTCTATTCCACATTGGTTCAACGTCATTTGGAAGCAAAATTGATTC
This sequence comes from Coregonus clupeaformis, assembly GCF_020615455.1. Taxonomy (NCBI): domain Eukaryota; kingdom Metazoa; phylum Chordata; class Actinopteri; order Salmoniformes; family Salmonidae; genus Coregonus; species Coregonus clupeaformis. Next base: position 21,798 of record NW_025537516.1, read on the forward strand.
AACCAGTGTATGCCCAGGGGAACGTGGTAATCTTAGCTGTAACCATTGGCAGTGGTGGTAACATCGTTAGATCTCTAACCCTCTATTGACATTGTTTCCGAAGGTTCTGACAGTCAAGGTCTGTCTTTCAGGGCTTTGATGGTAAAAAACCTGACTGAGAAAACACACCTCAATTATTTCTCTCCATCATACTTGTCCTGAATTCTCCCAATGAAGCTGTTCCTCTGTTGGCTTCTCACTGCGCCCTCCCACAGCTCAATGTAAATGACATCAGTCAGATGCTGTAGATTGGACTCAGGTCTCCACTGGCAGATCTTCAGTAGTGCAAAAATGCTTTTCAAATGGATATAACCGTAATTTGCCAGCTTACTCCATGGATTTTCAATAAGAGAACACAAAGCAGGTATTTTTCCTCAGCCAAAACTAAAGCTAACGCTGTGAGCTGTATGCAGTAGATGTGGTAGACTACAGTAGGCAGACGCAAATCCCACAGGATTTAATTAGTACTGGAGTCAACGGCAAGTGAGTTTGTATTTATTGTAATGAGGTACTATAAGCCTTTGCAGACAGTCAGTGAACAAAACAACCTGGGGGACTTTGAAAGGTGATGCTGTTGTTCTGCTGTGTTTTCAAACAACGCTCGTGGTGTTTCCTGAGAGAATGTTCTGAGATGTCCTTCAGCACACAGTATGATGTTACTCAGAGCTGTGAAGAAAATGCTGTATGTCATATGTACTGACACTGTAGAGACCGTTTTACCTCAGAATATAACATTTGTACCACTTTCCATGTCCTTTTTTGTTGTTGTGGGTCAATTTTGATACCACCAAGGACTGTCTCCTGTAATGTGTATTTGAGCCATGCGTTAGTCCAGGCCCTGCATCCCACTTTGTTTGGCACAAATTGTCATCATAACAACAGAAGCCTCAGTGGCAGGCAGCCGAATCCCAGGTGGCACTTCCCTTACTAAAGGAATCGATTGTTTGCACTGAAATCGATGTGGGGAGAGGGCCTGGCAGGTGCTGCAGGCAAAGGGGAGGCTTGGGGAGCCAGTGTGAGACTGTGGCGCGAGAGGGAGGGGGAGGCGGGGGAGATGGGGGGATAGGGAAGGGGAGGCAGAGGGAGGAGGGAGAGGTAAGGGGAGAGAGGGAGGTGGGTTCCTCCCCCTGGTTCTGCAGGCTGTGGACTGAAGCTGTCCTCTCAGCTGGAGCGGAGCCACCTACCGCTGTAGGGCCTGAATTATTAAACGCAACATATGGCAACTCAGCAGCGGGAGAAAGCCATGTCGGATGTGTCTACTTTTAAATTGGGCCGCAGTGAAGAGGAGTGGTCTGAGGCTCTGTGAAGGGGAGGACGGAGGTGGTGATTTGGGAGGATGGGGAGCGGTCTGAGCGGTCTGCAGTGGGAGGCTGAGGTCCTAGCTATAAGAGCCTGTTAATTAAGAAGGAAAGAACCAGAAGCCAAGGGCTTTGTTTCAACAAGCTGCTGCTGCACCAGGGGTTTTAGTTATCTTTATCAACATGAGACAATTAGCTAACGGACCAAGATAAAGGACTAAATCACATCAAGTCAAATCAAATTGTAATTATCATCGTACACAGTTCACTGCAGGTATAAAAGGTGCAGTGAAATGTTGTGTGCTAGCTCCCTCAACATCGCAGTACAATAATCAATTATTCTGAGCAAATAAAGTAAAAGAATAACACTAGCTACAGTGAGGGGAAAAAGTATTTGATCCCCTGCTGATTTTGTACCTTTGCCCACTGACAAAGAAATGATCAGTCTATAATTTTTATGGTAGGTTTATTTGAACAGTGAGAGACAGAATAACAACAAAAAAATCCAGAAAAACGCATGTCAAGAATGTTATAAATTGATTTGCAATTATTGAGGGAAATAAGTATTTGACCCACTCTCAATCAGAAAGATTTCTGGCTCCCAGGTGTCTTTTATATGTTACGCCTGTCACGATCGTTAGACGGAGTAGACCAATGCGCAGCGTTAGTTGCAAACATACTTAAACTTTATTATCTTCAGTGATAATATGAACAACAAAACAACAAAACGAAACGTGCAGTCCTACGGTTTAACACAACCAACAAGGAACAAACCAAACGGAAACAAGATCCCACAAACACTAAGGGAAAAACAGACTGTTTAAATATGGTTCCCAATCAGAGACAACCAGCAACAGCTGACACTCGTTGCCTCTGATTGGGAACCAATCTGCCAACATAGAAATATAACACATAGAACTATAACACAGAACTAGAACACATAGAATCTACACACCCTGGCTCAACATATAGAGTCCCCAGAGCCAGGGTGTGACAACGCCCCTGAAAAAGGGGGAGAAATAATCACGAGAGTGATGCAGTTATGTTTCCTCACTGAAAACTTTAGTATAATCCTTTTACAAAAATACCACATTTTACAGAACAACAGATCTACAGGAACCAGAGTTTTGTAGGGTACAAAGCTTATAAGCAAATGTTTCAATATAACTGTCAAACACAAAGTAGCTTTAGCTCAGTAACCCATAACTACATTTATCAACCATGTCAACAAAGTATTCGAAACACATTATACAAATAACCCCAAAATATATTATTAACAGCGCACATGTTCATTCACAATTAACATAAAATGGCAGCTACTCTCAGTACGTAGCTATTCTTCGCTGCAACCAAGCAGGTTTCACTCACACACGCACCTATTACTCTCTTCAACTTAACTCTAACTTACTCAAGATGTTACTAACACATACCTTAAACTCTCTTGACATGTTAGCAAGTTATTACATTCAAATTAACTCGTTTTATATCAATAACGTACCTGAAAAAAGGGGAGAAATAATCACGAGAGTGATGCAGTTATGTTTCCTCACTGAAAACTTTAGTATAATGAGGAAAAAGACAGCGATTTAACCCGGGAACTTGGGTGGAGACCAGAGAAATCACTCTGAGGCTCATAGATTAAGAGAATTTCGTAGATCACAGATTAACACTATTACCCTTAAATTAGGCACCACAAAATAAAGTAGTCAATATAACGTTTACACATTCCTCTTACAATATTTACCCTTTGTACACTTGACGGATTTTAACACAATTATGAATTTTATCAATCTCTATGAACTAGTACTGAATGCATGATCTTTTAACCTTAGATATTTTAAGATCCTTACATACCATGAACTTACTAATACTTTTTAGTGTATAACAGGCTATGAATAGTGTCCTTTAACCTGATCACATATACAGGTAACGAAGGAGTAGAGCACACTCTTAAAGGGAGTGCTCCAATCTCAGTGTGTTTACCTGTATAAAAGACACCTGTCCACAGAAGCAATCAATCAATCAGATTCCAAACTCTCCACCATGGCCAAGACCAAAGAGCTCTCCAAGGATGTCAGGGACAAGATTGTAGACCTACACAAGGCTGGAATGGGCTACAAGACCATCGCCAAGCAGCTTGATGAGAAGGTGACAACAGTTGGTGCGATTATTCGCAAATGGAAGAAACACAAAAAGACCTGTCAATCTCCCTCGGCCTGGGGCTCCATGCAAGATCTCACCTGTGCAGTTGCAATTATCACTTGAGAATGGTGAGGAATCAGCCCAGAACTACACGTGGGAGGATCTTGTCAATGATCTCAAGGCAGCTGGGACCATAGTCACCAAGAAAACAATTAGTAACACACTACGCCGTGAAGGACTGAAATCCTGCAGCGCTCACGCAAGGTCCCCTGCTCAAGAAAGCACATATACAGGCCCGTCTGAAGTTTGCCAATGAACATCTGAATGATTCAGAGGAGAACTGGGTCGAAAGTGTTGTGGTCAGATGAGACCAAAATCGAGCCTTTGGCATCAACTCAACTCGCCGTGATTTGGAGGAGGAGGAATGCTGCCTATGACCCCAAGAACACCATCCCCACCGTCAAACATGGAGGTGGAAACATTATGCTTTGGGGGTGTTTTTCTGCTAAGGGGACAGGACAACTTCACCGCAACCTCCTTCCCTCAGCCAGGGCATTGAAAATGGGTTGTGGATGGGTATTCCAGCATGACAATGACCCAAAACACACGGCCAAGGCAACAAAGGAGTGGCTCAAGAAGAAGCACATTAAGGTCCTGGAGTGGCCTAGCCAGTCTCCAGACCTCAATCCCATAGAAAATCTGTGGAGGGAGCTGAAGGTTCGAGTTGCCAAACGTCATGCTCGAAACCTTAATGACTTGGAGAAGATCTGCAAAGAGGAGTGGGACAACATCCCTCCTGAGATGTGTGCAAACCTGGTGGCCAACTACAAGAAACGTCTGACCTCTGTGATTGCCAACAAGGGTTTTGCCACCAAGTACTAAGTCATGTTTTGCAGAGTGGTCAAATACTTATTTCCCTCATTAAAATGCAAATCAATTTATAACATTTTTGACATGCGTTTTTCTGGATAATTTTTTGTTGTTGTTGTCTCTCACTGTTCAAATAAACCTACCATTATAATTATAGACTGATCATGTCTTTGTCAGTGGGCAAACGTACAAAATCAGCAGGGGATCAAATACTTTTTTCCCTCACTGTAACCTCTTAACAACCCTTTTTTCTCAACCTCACTCTTATGTAGTACATGCAGACGTGCACTAGTACACACAGAAGCACACACACACACACACACACACACACACACACACACACCTCAGGGATCTGAATATTCATCGTTTGGAGTTGCCTGCCAGTGATTTCTAGAGCATTCCCATTTCCACGAAAGTTTGAAAGTCTTCCTCTGAGCTGGATGATAGTTTTTTTCTCCTCATTATTTCAATGGACTGGTAATACTGTGTGTTTTCCTGGAATCACAGTGGCACTCACTATGGTGAAGCGTGTTACATTCTGGATGGCATCACTCTAATTTCCAGCCTCCTTTAATCGTTTTCTCTAAACCACCAATAGTTAACCAATAACAACCTATGGACCATTTAAACTACTATAGATTAAAATGGTATAGGATGTTATCAGTGAGATACAGTGTAATAGCCCTATACTATAGGAATCAACCTCAGAGCATCATCATTAGCCTGACTGATGGAACAACCATGCTAGCTAACAGTCTCTCCATGGCAAAGTGGATGAGTTCATGGAAGCATTGTTCATATTCTCCCATGTAATATCACTGGCACTGAAGCTTTTGCCAAGCAGATTATTTCATTTCACATATTCATTGATAGCCATTGAAATCACAAAACCAATTACTGCTGCATTCTCAAGATCTCCCTCTCTCGCTTTCTCTCTCTCTCTGTTCTCTCTACACTCAGAGGGGGGTTTATGTATTGGTCTCTGACAGCACTGCATCCATCTATACTGAACAAAATTGCCATCGATAAAATGCAATTGTGTTCGTTATCCGTAGCTTATGCCTGCCCATACCATAACCCCACCGCCACCATGGGGCACTCTGTTCACAATGTTGACATCAGCAAACCGCTCGCCCACATGACGGTTGTGAGGCCGATTGGACGTACTGCCAAATTCTCTAAAACGACGTTGGAGGCGGCTTATGGTAGAGAAATGAACATTCAATAATCTGGCAACAGCTCTGGTGGACATTCACAATGCCAATTGCACGCTCCCTCAAAACTTGAGACATCTGTGGCATTGTGTTATGTGACAAAACTGCACATTTTAGAGTGGCCTTGAATTGTCCCCAGCACAAGGTGCACCTGTGTAATGATCATGCTGTTTAATCAGCTTCTTGATATGCCACACCTGTGAGGTGGATGGATTATCTTGGCAAAGGAGAAATGCTCACTAACAGGGATGTAAACAAATGTGTGCACAACATTTGAGAGAAATAAGCTTTTTGTGCGTATGGAATGTTTCTGGGATCTTTTATTTCAGCTCATGAAACATGGGACCAACACTTTACATGTTGCGTTTATTATTGTTGTTTAGTGTAAGATTAGAGATGCTGTATGGTGTCACGATCGTCGGAAGGAGCGGACCAATACGCAGCGCGTGGAGTGAACATGATGACTTTATTTATAAAGCAACCACGAAAAAACAACAAATGACGATAACGAAGTCCTCAGTGACACAACTGAACTTGGAACAATAACCCACAAAACAAAGGTGAAAACTGACAGTTTAAATATGGCTCCCAATCAGAGATAACGAGCCGACAGCTGACACTCGTTACCTCCGATTGGGAGTCATTGACTACAACATACAACACCTAGAAAAACAACCCACAGACCTGCAAACATAGAAATACACCCGACAGAACTACCAACATAGAAAAACACCCAAATCCCCAACAAAACAACATACACTCTAGCTCACATACAAAAGTCCTAGAGCCAGAGTGTCACAGTACCCCCAAAGGTGCGCACTTGGGCGCACCAGCATACGCTCTAGGGGAGGGTCTGGGTGGGCGTCTGTCCACGGTGGTGGCTCTGGCCCCGGTCGTGATCCCCACCCCACCACAGTCACAAACTGCTTAGTAGGCAGTACCGGACTAAGGGACAGCACCTGACTAAGGGGCAGCACCGGACTAAGTGGCAGCACCGGACTAAGGGGCAGCACCGGACCAAGGGGCAGCACCTGACTAAAGGGCAGCACCGACTGAGGGGCAGATCCTGGCTGGCTGGCTCAGGCGGATCCTGGCTGGACGGCTCTGGCGGATCCTGGCTGGCGGAAGGCTCTGGCTGATCCTGTCTGGCGGAAGGCTCTGGCTGATCCTGTCCTGGCAGAAGGCTCTGGCTGATCCTGTCTGGCAGAAGGCTCTGGCTGATCCTGTCTGGCAGAAGGCTCTGGCTGATCCTGTCTGGCAGAAGGCTCTGGCTGATCCTGTCTGGCAGAAGGCTCTGGCTGATCCTGTCTGGCAGAAGGCTCTGGCTGATCCTGTCTGGCAGAAGGCTCTGGCTGATCCTGTCTGGCGGAAGGCTCTGGCTGATCCTGTCTGGCGGAAGGCTCTGGCTGATCCTGTCTGGCAGAAGGCTCTGGCCGATCCTGTCTGGCGGAAGGCTCTGGAAGCGGCGTTGGGCAGACGGGCAGTTCAGACGGCGTTGGGCAGACGGACAGCTCAGGCCCCGTTGGGCAGACGGCAGACTCTGGCCGTCTGAGGCGCATCGTAGGCCTGGTGCGTGGTGCCGGAACAGGAGGTACCGGGCTGAGGACACGCATCTCAGGGCTAGTGCGGAGAGAAGCAACAGGGCTTGCTGGACCCTGGGAACGCACATGACGCCTAGTGCGGGGAGCCGGAACAGGGCATGCTGGACCCTGGGGACTCCACAACGCCTAGTGCGGGGAGCCGGAACAGGGCATGCTGGACCCTGGGGACTCACATACCGCCTAGTGCGGGGAGCAGCAACAGGACGCACAGGACTCGGGGAACACACAGGAGGCTTGGTGCGTGGTGTAGGCACTGGTGGTACTGGGCTGGAGCGAGGAGGTGGCGCCGGAAATACCGGACCGTGCAGGCGTACTGGCTCCCTTGAGCACTGAGCCTGCCCAACCTTACCTGGTTGTATACTCCCCGTCGCCCGACCAGTACGGGAAGGAGGAATAACCCGCACCGGCCTATGTGGGCGAACCGGGAACACCATGCTTAAGGCAGGTGCCATGTAAGCCCGGCCGAGGAGACGCCCTGGTGGCTTGATGCGTAGGGCCGGCTTCATGACCTCCGGCTCAATGCTCAACCTAGCCCGGCCGATACGTGGAGCTGGAATGTGCCTTACCGGGCTATGCCTGCGTACAGGAGACACCATGCGCTCTACTGCGTAACACGGTGTCTGCCCGTACTCTCGCTCTCCACGGTCAGTCCAGGGAGTAGGCGCAGGTCTCCTACCTGACCGCCATACTCCCTTCTAGCCCCCCAAGAAATTTTTGGGTAATCCTCTCGGGCTTCCAGCCTCGACTCCGTGCTGCCTCCTCATACCACCTCCTCTCGGCTTTAGCTGCCTCCAGCTCTTCACGAGGGCGGTGATATTCCTCCGGTTGTGCCCAAGGACCCTCTCCATCCAGAATCTCCTCCCAAGTCCATGAATCTTTAGGAGGTGTCCACAAATCCTGTCTAGGTAGGTCCTGTTGCCGCTTGTTACGCTGCTTGGTCCTTTTACGGTGGGTTATTCTGTCACGATCGCCTATGAAATACGACCAAAGCGCAGCGTTGGGAGTGAACATGACTTTAATGTTGAAATAACGACAAAACAAAACACGATCCGTAACGTCTCAGTACATAGACTGAACATAGAACAAAAACCCACAAACAAACAGTGAAACACAACAGGTATATATGGCTCCCAATCAGAGATAACGAGCCGACAGCTGACACCTTCGTTACCTCCGATTGGGAGTCATTGACCAATCACCACTAAACACAAACAAAATGAAACTCACCCAACCCCAACACCACCAAATGAGATACACCCTGGCTCTAACACACAGTCCTAGAACCAGAGTGTGACAGTACCCCCAAAGGCGCGGACTGCGACCGCGCCTAACTACAAGCAAACAGGGGAGGGCTGGGTGGGCATTCCTCCTCGGAGGAGGCTCCGGCCCGGGCTTCCTCCCCACTTCCTCTCCAACCCCCCAAAGTACCCCTGGGCCTGTCTAGCCCCGCTGGCCGGAACCGGACTGACGACACGCGCCCCTGGCTTGGTGCGTGGATCCTGGCTGGACGGCTCTGGCGGATCCCGGCTGGACGGTTCTGGCGGATCCCGGCTGGGACGGCTCTGACGGATCCTGGCTGGGACGGCTCTGGCGGATCCCGGCTGGAAGGCTCTGGCGGATCCCGGCTGGGACGGCTCTGGCGGATCCCCGCTGGACGGCTCTGGCGGATCCTGGCTGGAAGGCTCTGGCGGATCCCGGCTGACGGCTCTGGCGGATCCTGGCTGGAAGGCTCTGGCGGATCCCGGCTGGGACGGCTCTGGACGGATCCCCGGCTGGGCCGGCTCCGACGGATCCTGGCTGGACGGCTCTGGCGGATCCCTGGCTGGAAGGCTCTGGCGGATCCCGGCTGGACGGCTCTGGCGGATCCCGGCTGACGGCTCTGGCCGGATCCTGGCTGGAAGGCTCTGGCGGATCCCCGGCTGGGACGGCTCTGGCGGATCCTGGCTGGAAGGCTCTGGCGGATCCCGCTGGACGGCTCTGGCGGATCCCCGGCTGGACGGCGTCTGGCGGATCCTGGCTGGAAGGCTCTGGCGGATCCCCGGCTGGACGGCTCTGGCGGATCCCGGCTGGACGGTGGCGGATCCTGGCTGGACGGCTCTGGCGGATCCTGGCTGGGACGGCTCTGACGGATCCTGGCTGGCCGGCTCATGGCTGGCTGACGGATCTGGCTGCTCATGGCTGGCTGACGGATCTGGCTGCTCGGTGGATGGCTGACGGATCTGGCTGCTCATGGCTGGCTGACGGATCTGGCTGCTCTGGCTGGCGGAAGGATCTGGCTGCTCATGGCTGGCTGACGGATCTGGCTGCTCATGGCTGGCGGAAGGATCTGGCTGCTCATGGCTGGCTGACGGATCTGGCTGCTCATGGATGGCTGACGGATCTGGCTGCTCATGGCTGGACAGGGCTGACGACGCACCCCGTAGGCTCGGTGCGTTGAGCAGGGACAGGCAGAACCGCACTGGGGACACACACCCCTGGCCCTACACGGGGATCAGGAACGGGCCGGACCGGACTGGAAACACCCCCCAGTACCTCTCGCCGTGCCTCCACACTTTCCATCCCCTTCGTAACCAGTGGCCCCCTTAAACTGGCGGCCATATCTCTGCCAACCTCCTGCACTCCTCCAACCCGTACACCTGCTGCCCCGACGTCGTGAGCCCCCCCATAAAAATTTTCTGGGGGTCTCTCCTCTCCGTGGACCAGGCCTCCATCATTCTCGCCCAATTCTCGCTCCTCTGTTTCCAATTATCGCCCTTCAGCTCCTGGACACGCTGCTTGGTCTGGTCTTGGTGGGTTTTTCTGTCACGATCGTCGGAAGGAGCGGACCAATACGCAGCGCGTGGAGTGAACATGATGACTTTATTTATAAAGCAACCACGAAAAAACAACAAATGACGATAACGAAGTCCTCAGTGACACAACTGAACTTGGAACAATAACCCACAAAACAAAGGTGAAAACTGACAGTTTAAATATGGCTCCCAATCAGAGATAACAGTCGACAGCTGACACTCGTTACCTCCGATTGGGGAGTCATTGACTACAACATACAACACCTAGAAAAACAACCCACAGACCTGCAAACATAGAAATACACCCGACAGAACTACCAACATAGAAAAACACCCAAATCCCCAACAAAACAACATACACTCTAGCTCACATACAAAAGTCCTAGAGCCAGAGTGTCACATATGGAGGCAGATTGCAGATGACCCTCCCCAATTCAGTTGGACTCTCCCAGGATCATTGACTGGCATTAGAGGAGTGCTTGGTGGTGGGTCACTCCCGC
>NW_025537517.1:0-32247 GCF_020615455.1 Coregonus clupeaformis
AATTGCCAGTAGTTTACAGTGATGTGTGCCTTTCCAAATCTACGCATAATAATTGAATTTATAAGGTGGATGCAATGAAGTTTAGAAAATCCAAGGATGATCAATGGAAATGAGGATGAAGACAATGTTGAGTTATAGCAAAGGGTTGAATATTTAGTGGAAATAAGGTATTTTGTTATGTAATAACATTTGCAAAAATTTCTACAAACCTGTTTTCGCTTGGATTAGGATTATGTGTAGATTGAGGGAAAACAATTAATTTAAACAATTAGAATAAAATTGTAACGTGAATAAAAAGTGGAAATATGAAGGGGCTGAATATCCGAATGCACTGTAACTCCCAACACTATTTGATGGGTAATTTGGCCCAAGGTGTTGAAGAGTGCCAAAAATGTGCTTAAATTTTTTTTGTTTTGTTTGTAGGAAATAACTTACAAAATTTAATTTTTTCATTAACTGCAGAGAATGAATCAGCAGCAGAGGGAAGAATGACATCACTTTCTATGTGTGTTTTTCTAAGGTCTCCTTACAAGTAAGTAAGTACATTGGCATAAAACTTTTACTTTTTAAATGAATTTTGGCAAAGATTGATTGGAATGGGATGGCCGGGGGAGAGTTGGGAAGATGGATGGATGAAGATACAAAAGAAACAATACAGAATAATAGATTATGTTTTGGAGATATGTCATGTAGCAATACTCGTAGCAAGCAGCAACACACCTCTTTTGAACCCGTATGCTGCCAGCCTGCAGGAGATAGACATTAACATAGCGGGGTGTGTCTCTAAATGGCACTCCATGCCCTATGTAGAGAAAAAAAGGGGGTCACAAAGAAGTGAACTAAATAGGTATAGGGGTGCATTACAGAACAATATTAGGAGTGTGTTGATAGAGTGGCTAGGAGCTACCAGGAGCACATCACAGGGAATATGCTCAGAGATGAACTGCTGAGGTAGACAAGGGTAGATCCTGGAGCCAGCCTTATAGCCTCTACTGTCGACTTTAGAGACCAGCACCACTCGTAAGAGGGAGGGATGGGAGGGATGGAGAGAGAGAGAGAGAGGAGAGAGAGGAGTAGATAGATAGATAGATAGATAGAAGAAGAAGAAGAAGAAAAAAGAGAGAGATGGAGAGGGGGACTGAGAAAACAAGAGAGAAAGGAGGTAGAGGGAGAGGAGAGAAAGAGAGGGGGAGAGAGAGCACAGGAACAGCCTGGCCCTAATGGGATGAGTCTGTCTGAGCTTGGGTGGGAGAAGAGAGGCTTTAGCACATCACATCTGGGTTGGTATAATGGGATGCAGGGGGCTGAGGGGGGTTGCCAGAAGAAAGGGATCTGATTCACCCTGACGATTGGCTGCGTGCAGTAGTGAATGTACCTCTTTTTTTCCCTTCCACAGGGATAGCAGGCTTAATTAGAAGATTATTTTGTCTCAGAAGTAGAGTGGATGCAGTGTGACTACAGCCAGCCAGGGGAGGACTGTTATTAGATGGTCTGATTACACATAGCCCAAAAAACAGATACAGTACACACCCACCTATGTCGCTCAACCGCCCGTGCAAGATTTCCTTTCTCTTTCTAGTGCTCTTTTCAGCCTCTTGCACAAAATGAAGAAAAGCTGAGCCAAGGCTCTGATTACATATTCAGGTTGGACCTCCATTGCTCCCTTTGGGCTGTTTGGAGACACAAAAGGAAAAGAGGAGATGATGGAAGGAACCCACAAAAACAAGTTTCTGGCGTGCGGGAGCTGCAGCCTGCAGCTTAACCTGCTGCACCGTCTGGAGCCTCACACTCATTGACTGACTCACACACGAATGGAGTCTGGTGGTAGCCTGCAGCATGGCCCCCAACTCCAGCTGGTGCTCGGCCAGGCCCGGAGACATCACCACCACTACCCTCCCCCCCTAACCCTCCCAACCCCCTATCACACCCAGACACTAACCCCAAACAGTGTGCGGTATACTCACTAAGACCCCAGTCAGAGCCTCACTAGGTAATTGGGGAAGTGTGTAACGAGGTTGGTCATGGGTATGTGGGTAATAGTTGAAATGTGAGGAGACAAACAGAAGTACTGGGTGTTATAAATGTATATAGGAGGGTTAAGTATATTATGTGACAGTGCCATTAAATCTGAATAAAGTTTGATTTGTTGATGGTCAGTGTTGATACAGTAAGTAAATTTTTGAGTAAAAGTTTCCCTCCTGTGTTCTGCATTTGCCAATCCCATCACTATTTATAAAAAGACTGATAGATGAAGATAATATTCGCGACAAGAAATGGCAACGAGTAGACTCCATGGACAATCAGCACTGGAGTAATATTTCATTTTAATTTGAGCTGGTTCAAACCGCGATGCACACAGATAGGGTGGTAGTTATTTAAACTCAACAAGCATTTCAGACATGTATTCGGTGGTTTAATGACATGTTTTGAACACACTGTGCCTTGACTTTGGTGTGAATAAACACTGGTATCCATCATAACCCATCCCTGCTCATCCCCGTTGGAGCAAGGGATTCCTCTCTGGCTGTGATTGGTAGAGGGGGGTGGTGGCAGAGGGAGGAGAACACAGATCAGGGCAGTGAGTGAAGGTGCTATCTTCATTACCAGGGAGCAGGCTCAGGAAATGAACTAACCACTGCTACTGCTAGGGGCCATGAGGCTGCTCCACAATAACACAACCTCCCCCAGGATCTACACAGGGACCATTAAAGATCTATAATGCCATTTACGCCAATACATCTGCATGACTCATAGGCATTTTCTCCACTTCTTTTGGTTAACATAATGGATTGCAAAAGCAAAAATCTCTATGTATCAATTATTGTAATAAAGGCTATTTTCATGGCACATTATCTGTGTTCTGTATGTATACATGTGCCTGTATTTGCCAGTTCAGAGCACTTTATCCAGGTATGACAGATGCCTGTGATGAGTGAGGTGGTGGAGAGCAGTGGAGAGAGATATAGAGCGGGGATCCAGCAGGGATCCAGCCCACACAGCTCTGCTAGGCAGATAAACATGTCTTTACAGTGGCCTCAATCTGACAAGGTTGTCTAGGGTGGTTAGGGGTTACACCTACCCCCTTCTCGGTCTTTAAAGCACCCTCTCTATCTCTTTACTGTTTCTGTCGACCATGTCCCCTTCTATTGATTTTTTTTGTTGAAACTTTCTAGCACTTATATCTCTTGATTTATCTCTCTTCTTTCTTTCTTTCAACCTTACTCCTCCTCCCCACTCCCTCCCCGCTCTCTCCCCCTCTCCTCAGAGAGTGACTCACTCTGCTCTGTGGGGGTTGCTCAGACAAGGGGCCCTGTCTGCTGGGAGCTGTAGACAGGCTGGCAGGGCCAGCCCCCCCCTTCCCTTTGTTCTGGCCATCTCTGGGAGATGGATGTGTCTTCAGGGGATTGGCCCTAAAGAAAAGCATCCAACTCACTCATATTAAATTCTGCTGAGCAAATACAATCCGCCAATGTGTTTTTTTCTCTCATTTTTTTGTGAAGGGGCTAAGTCCCCTAATGTGTGTGTGTGTGTGTTGGGAGAGAGAGAGAGAGAGAGAGAGAGAGAGAGAGAGAGAGAGGAGAGTGGGGGAAGGTATCACAAGAAGAACATTAGAGGCAAGTAAAACTTCTGATTGAAAGACCATGAAAGTTTCCATGTTGAAGAACTTTAGAAGATTTATTTTTCTCACTTTTTGGAAAACATGATGGAAAACATTCATCGGGGCAGAAGATGTCATGCTTCAGATTACTTTTAAAAAGGTTCAGTTCCTTTTGTTGACATATCCTCATGTCACGCTATCCCCACCGATGATGCCACAGTCATGCCTCTGGGCTCTGGCGTGCACTGGGCTCTCTGTCCTGTTCAAACCACAGAGAGTTTGGGAGTCATTAAATGTGTGTGCTGGCCTTGCCCTCATTTACCAGTCTTCTTAGGGAGAATAACAGGATAGGTTTTGGAGGAGAGTAGAGCTGCTGTGTCCCTAGCTTGTGCTTCTGTCGAACCCTCTACCTCAAATTCTCTACTCCCCCACTCTCTCTTCTGCTCCTCCCCTGGCTGAAGCATGAGCACCTGCAGATAGCACTGGGCTGTGGGACTCTGTTTTTATTCTCTCTCTCTCTCTCTCTCTCTCTCTCTCTCTCTCTCTCTCTCTCTCTCTCTCTCTCTCTCTCTCCTCTCTCTCTCTCTCTCTCTCTCACTCACTCTCTCTCTCTCTCAGGATGCCCAAAGCCTATGTTGAGTCAGACTCACACTCCGTGCGTGAGTGTGCTCTTTGTGGATGGCTTATTTGTGTGTAGGGTTGAGTGTGTGTGTGTGTGTTTGTGTATGTGTAATACTAGAGTTTAGAGTTTGACTAAGGTGTATTCAGCCTCTTTTCATTGGTTGATGTACTACGACAGCAAACACATTTGACGATAGAGATAAACTGAAGATATAAATCTGAGAACCAGCTTTGAGTTATACTGACCCATAAACTCTTGAGATTACTCATCCACTCCTCCATTCCTCCACACCTTGCTTCTCCTCCTTCTCCTCCTCCCATCCTCTCTTCCTTCCTCCCTAGCTACACCATATGTCTCTGGCTCTGCTGTTTATTTGTCCTCACACGCCATCTTTACTACTAAATTTGATGTGATTTTACTGCAGGGATTTTTAATTAGCTTGCACCCGGTCTATTTTAAATGGCACTATGAAACAGCTGGGGATGTAAACGTTTATTTCCAGATCCCATGACTAATACTAGCCAGGCCAATCCTCTACTCCTCGCCTCTTTATTCCTTGTCATTTCTCTCCTGATTGAAACCAGGCTGAGCTCTGGAGCAGTCTCAGTGCCAACACAAAGCCTGCAACGCATCTCTGCCACCTCTTCTCTGGCATGCCTGGCACCTACACCATGGCATTGTCCCAAACACACAGTTTTAATAGAACCTCACTCTTCTTCTTCTCTTGTTCTCTCTACTTTTTGGTCTTCTCTTTATGTATTTCTGACATACACAGTCCACACACAGTCACATACAGTCACACACACACACACACACACACACACACACACACACACACACACACACACACACACACACACACACACACACACACACACACACACACACACACACACACACAGACACACACACACACAGTCACACACACAGTACACACACACACACACATACACACGTTGGATTTTACTATCCAAGTGGGGACTCAAAATCTATTTTCCTAACTATCATGGTCCAAACACACCAAGACAGTAGTGAAGAGGGCACCGCGACAAAGCCTATTCCCCCTCAGGAGAGACTGAAAAGATTTGGCATGGGTCTCAGATCCTCAAAAAAATTCTAAGCAGCTGCACCATTGAGAGCATCCTGACTGGTTGCATCACCGCCTGGTATGGCAACTGTTCGGCCTCGACGCAAGGCACTACAGAGGGATAGTGATGTACGGCCCAGTATATCACTGGGGCCAAGCTTCCTGACCATCCAGGACCTCTATACCAGGCGGCGCAGAGGAAAGCTCAAAATTGTCAAAGACTCCAGCCACCCTAGTCATAGACTGTTCTCTGCTACCGCACGGCAAGTGGTATCGGAGTGCCAAGTCTAGGTCCAAAAGACTTCTCAACAGCTTCTACCCCCAAGCCATAAGACTCCTGAACAGCTAATCATGGCTACCGACTATTTGCACTGCCCCCGCACATTGACTCTGCACCGGTACCCCCTGTATATATACCCCTACTGTTATTTTTTTTTCTCAACACTTTTTTTGTTGTTGTTTTATTTTTATTTTTATAAAAATAAATGCACTGTTGGTTAAGTGCTGTAAGTAAGCATTTCACTGTAATGTCTGCACCTGTTGTATTCGGCGCATGTGCTAATAAAATTTGATTTGATTTGATTAACCCTAAACATAACCCCTAACCCAACTCCTAACCCTAAACATAACCCCTAACCTCTAAACCTAACCCTAATTCTAACTCTAAACCCTAATTGTAACCCTAACCCTAAATCCTAACCCCAAAGCCTAAAATAGCCTTTTCCTTTTCCCTTGTTTTACTGTCCTTGTGAGGACTTTTGGAAACCAAAAAGGATAGTAAAGTTAGACCACACACACACACACACAGTACGCGCACACACACACGCGACGCACACGACGCACACACGCACGCAACGTACGCACACGTACGCACACACACGCACAACACGCACACGCACACACGCACACGACACGCACACACGCAACACGACACACACACACACACACACACACACGCACACACATTTCTGTAAAGAAATATGCATTTTATGTCCTTGAAAGTAAGATATTATGGGGGTCTCCAAGTGCATGCCTTTTCTCTCAGCCAGGTCACCCATGATACATGTTTGAGGAAACTGGTCACTTAGGGGCAACAGTGAGCTCTGTTACCTTCAAGTAGGTTTCTGCCTCTGGTGCTGAAGGTTGCATGTTCGAATCCAGCAATAGAAAGTTGTTTTTGAGATTTCTGTTTTAAGCCTATCCCAAACCTTAGCCCTTACCTTAACCATTCAGAGTTAATGCCTAACCTTAAGATTTTGAAGTTAATGCCTAAACTTAACCCTAACATTAAAAATTCAGAGTTAATGCCTAAACTTAACCTTAAACACTTTGAAATTTGACATTTGGAACAACTTCGAAATTTGACCTTTGAGAAACATATTGAACGTCTAATTCTGACGTGAGACTGCGAGAGCTTGTTGTTTTCTCTTGGCTGCATGTGGTATTGATTGCTGTATTTTGATCCAGCTGTCATCCCAACAGTCCCCAAGGTTAGAAAGCAATGTGTCACTCAGCAGCCTGATAGCACATACTCTTTTTTCCATTACGCATCTTCCCCTGGCCAGAGGGGAATCTGCATGGTTTTCATTAGCTGTGCGACTGCCAGAGAGCAATCAATCTCAAGTCAGATCTCCCATCATGCACCGACCAGGATCAGTATCAGGTGCTCTGGGGATCTGCTAGTTTCTCTGAGAGTGGATCAGAGCTCAGGGAATTCATCTGGCTCTAGAAATATTAAAGAGTTATTACTCCACCAGCATGATACTGGCCCACTGTCCACTTCTTGCCCACACCACACCAAAGGACAGTTTTGTATATTTTCTTATTTCTTTTTTTTGTAGAAATTACAAAGAGTCTGAGGCTCATCAATATGTTTAATAAAGCAACTACCCATATGTTAGGCTTTAGTTAAGAGGAAGAAGAAATATAATTAAAATCTTAGATGTATTTTTAATCGTAAAATTGATTGAAAATGGATAATCCTTTTGAGGAGCGAAGATTTATGTTTTTGATCATAGCCTCATAGTCTGTGTGATCCTAGAGCTATGGCCTTGACTGTGGGGTCACATGGGTTGGAAGTGATTTCATAATCCCTAATCATGTGACCAAAGAACCATTTAAATGAAACTTGAATGAAAGCCGTAATTACAGCAGTGAAAGCGGATGAGATGGCTGGTCTTGAGTCATGCTGAGACGTTTAATCTGCTTCTAATTACTACCATAGAGAAAATTAAGGCAAAACACCAACATGTTGTTTTCTTTAAGGAGTGTCGAGTCCTCCTTTATTTGAGTACTTTCATTTATTTAAAAAGAATTGTGGCTCAATGCATTGTACTGCAGCACGGTTCAGGTTTGAAAACAACACAATACAAAAACCTGTATGGTTTGGGTCTGGCATAGTTTTTACACAAGAGACTTAACAGGCTTTACCTTTGATAAGATACTCATGCTGATACTACAACCCTCCCTGAGGTACTATAGCTTTAGCACCACATCTGCCTGTCTGCCTGTCTGCCTGTCTGCCTGTCTGCCTGTCTGCCTGCCTGCCTGCCTGCCTGCCTGCCTGCCTGTCTGCTGTCTGTCTGTCTGTCTGTCTGTCTGTCTGTCCGTCTGTCTGTCTGTCTGTTCGCCTTCCGTCTGTCTGTCTGTCTGTCTGTCTGTCTGCTGTCTGCCTGTCTGTTCGTCTGTCTGTCTGTCTGTCTGTCTGTCTGCCTGTCTGCCTGTCTGCCTGTCTGCCTGTCTCTTGCCTGTCTGCCTGTCTGCCTGTCTGCCTGTCTGCCTGTCTGCCTGTCTGCCTGTCTGCCTGCCTGCCTGTCTGTCTGTCTGTCTGTCTGTCTTCCTGTCTGTCTGCCTGCTTGACTGTGAAGCAGTCTCAGGATAAAGAGCCGAGTCTTTGTCTAGTCAGGGATACTATAATACTGTACCTAAGTGTTCCCTATCTCTCCATGACACAGAGACACCTGTGGAATAAAATGAATATTAACTCCCATCTATCATATCAGTCCATATCTTATTCCCTCCCAGTGTAACATTTATATCCCATGTCTTGAAGAACATTAAGTGCATTCAGAATATCCCTCTCCTGTGCTTGCACGTCACGTGTCATGTCTCTCCTCTTCTATCCATACAGTTGGGTTTTATGCACCACAAGTCCAGGTGCCCCACCATCCAGAACTCCCAGTGGTATTGTCCACTGTGTGGCTGCATGGGGTTGGGCCTGCATGCCTTGTGCTGGCCTCTGGTCCCTATTGTGAAGCATGGCTCTCATAGTCCTGTCCTCGATGTGACTGGGCCACTCAAGCACACACACAACACGGGGGACACCATCATATGACCAGCTGAAGAAGAGCGCATTGTTCTTGGCTTCACAGGGCCCCCTCACACACAAGCCCCTCTATATTCATGTGTCACAGCTACATAAGTCCCTGTATTAATATTCTGTGGCTGCACATTTCCACATAAGCATTGAAAGTTGCCACACAAATAATTCTGTGTTCAGGCTGTGTTCAACAACATGACTCCCTGTATTCATATAGTGACAACAAACTACATAGCTCACTGTTGTTATGCACTAGTACGTGAATGCTCACATTTGTATTTATTTATTAACTTGTATTTATTCAGGGTAGCCCAATTGAGACCAGGGTCTCATCCCCAATGCGTGCCCCTGAGTACAACATTTTCTCACAAACAGGAAGAAACATGACCATTACAAATAAAACAAGAAGAATAAAACTAACCACAAGGCACAACCTCAACACCACAATCACAACAAATAAACCTCTACAATCAATCAAAACAACTGCAATCTCCACTGAATTCATTCAACACCAGAGTCCTAAACTGCCCAAGTGGCACCAGGGAATCATGATGTAAGGAATTTTGTAGGTTATTCCAAACAATTGGGGACACTCAAACTAAAGGAGGATTGACCTAAATTGGTAGAGCCCAGAGGGACCTCAAGAGTTAACCAATCCTAATCCTGTGAGCGGGTTTGGTAGCTCATTCTTTTATATGTTTGTGACGAAGTTAGGTAAGATGGAAACCTGTGTAGTAGAGCTTTGTAAACAAAAAGGGAATAGTGAAGTGTCTACCGGACTTTAATGAGGACCAGCCTCCCTTTTTAATAGGGCATAGGCTGTAGTTTGTATGTGTATTTATTATGGATCCCCATTAGTTCCTGCCAAGGCAGCAGCTACTCTTCCTGGGGTCCAGCAAAATGAAGGCAGTTATATACAATTAAAAGATTACATTACATTTCACAACAGATTTCACAACACATTAAGTGTAGAAAACACATTAAGTGAAGTACTCATACACACAATTTGGAAAGCCAGAGGGCCAGGGAGTGCACAAGGGTTGCAGGATTTGAATAAGGCCCAGCTCTGTCCCTCCCCAGTCCCCACCCCATCCTTGCCCCAGTCCTCCCAGTGCTCCCAGTCTGGCCAGTGTGATAGGGACCCATAGAGGTGTCAGGCCATGGCAGGCTGTGACAGTGACAGGCCATTAGCCTGCTGAGCTGAAGGGACTCTGCTGGGGTCAAACACCTGACCTCAGGGTCCGGGGGTCTCCAGGGACACAGGGTCAGGGAGAGGAGGGGGGTGTATGACCATGGCTGACCCCATTCTCCACTCTATGGGGACAAGTCACAAGACAAACATTTACTATGATTTATGAGCTAATATACTTTTTACAGATACGACTGGTCTGTGGGGACGAGAGCACGTAGCTACTGCTCTTATACTGCTACGTCAACATAAAGTATGTGTTTTTTAGACAACTCTGTAATGGGGTTTGAGCTTTGGTAACTTTGCACACCACACACATCAGTCATAGTATAATACAGCTGTGTATGAACCAGTGCAGCTTGATGAGAGTGCTGGTCACACTTTGCACTGAATAGATGATAGATGAAATGTGAAGAGGGTCACACTTCGGCAGCTGTCTTGTCTGGTGTGTCTTTTTCACAGTAGTAGAGGAGACACAGCTGTGTGTGCTCACAGTAAACCACAGACAATCGAGGGAACTGCACCTGTGATGGAGAGACAGTATCTCTCCTTCTTAGAACTGACCAAAGAACCACATCCCCTCCCCAAAGCACAAACACCAAAATTCTACACTACTACACTACACCTGGGTATTTCCCCAGCTCTCTCTTTCTGCAGAAATTCTTCTTCATCAATGGTTGGCAAAGCTGTTGTAGTGTAGAGGTGAGACGGAGAGCAGACAGCAGAGAAAGGCTAGCTGGTTATTGTCATTAAATCCCAAATCACACACACAGAAATAGATAGTGTTGAGTGTAATCATGACATAGTTCTACAATAATTCAATTGTTTG
Source organism: Coregonus clupeaformis (assembly GCF_020615455.1). Classification (NCBI taxonomy): domain Eukaryota; kingdom Metazoa; phylum Chordata; class Actinopteri; order Salmoniformes; family Salmonidae; genus Coregonus; species Coregonus clupeaformis. Next base: position 10,645 of record NW_025537517.1, read on the forward strand.
AAAGCATAACACATTATATCATGGTTTAATTATATTTTGTAGTAAACAAAAATGAAATAATTTAACAAATTGACAGTTCATAATAATAACTCCTTCAAACTCAACCAGTGTGTTGTCCATTCCTGTTTTCATTGAGGTAGAAACTGTATGTTTTCATTGAGGTACGTAGGGACTGTATGTTACAACATATCCTCATTCCCTAGGAAAACAAAGCTGTTCCAAACTGTCACTTCCTGCCTTGCACCATGACACCACTGTGGCATTCTGTGTCAGTGTGATAAGCAGTCCCCCTGATACCCACTCTAGAACCAGAACAAAAGAGGGAGAGGTCAGGTCCACTCAACGACAGACTGCTCCAGAAAATCAGCCCCATATGGTTCAGGTTGAACACAATCAAAAACAAATCCCCAACTGGGCTGTCCATTCATATGCAATTAGGCAATATAACCCAAAGATGTATGACCTCTACTGATCAGGATCTTCCTTACTCTGCTTCTCTAAAAGAACGAACCAGGATATACAGTACCTGTACAGCACACAATCAAACCTGCTAAATCACTGACCAAACTATTGAGTGAACTGAGTGTACACAGACTTCCCCCAAGTCATGCTGAGACATTTAATCTGCCTCTAATTACTACCATAGGAGAAAATTAAGACAAAACGCCAACGTGTTTGTTTTTAAAAATAACTTTAAGGAAAGTCGGAGTCCTCCTTTATTTGAGTGCTTTCGTTTATTTAAAAGCTAATTGTGCTCAATACATTGTACTGCAGAACGTTTTACGTTTTGAAACTGTGTCTGGCACAGTTTTTACACAAGAGACTCAACAGGCCATGCCCTCAGTCTTTGCCAAGAGCAGTCAGCTGGCCTAATTCCAAATGGAGCCTTTGTGTGTCCCCCCTTCCAAAACCCTTATAACCTCTGTCCCCCCACCGTATCGTATCACCTGGGTCCTGGGCTGTTGCCAGCAGAGAGAAGCCCCCTGCAGGGACCAGAGATTATGGGTCTTTAAACAGGCCCCCTATGGCCAGCAGACCCACCCTTTGAGCACAAGACGTTGAAAAGACGTTAAAATTACATATTTCTTATACAGTACCTGCACTGCACACAATCAGTGTAGATAGACTTCCCCAAGTCATGACGTAAGGTGGCTACAAGTGGCGCTTTCCAACAGCCATGCTCTCTACACCTCTAGTACACTGATCTTAGATATATAGATAAGGATACAAAGTTAAGATGAAATATACTATTTTATGGTCTAGATACTATAGGTAGAGCTATGAAAGGCTCTTTTAACCCATTTAACCCTGCCCTTTGAGAGACAACAGTGACCAGGCTAATGTTCTCCAGGGTCAACATGACCGTAGTCTGTCATACTCATAAACTGCACTGGCCTGGGACAACGATGGCTCCACTCCCCCCATAGTTTAGGACAGATATGTGGTCAAGGGAAAGATGTGAGTCACACACAGCTTGAGGCACACCATGTCAATATATCATGGATGAAAGAGTGACCCTGTTGATAAACATTATTTTTTTTAAAATCCTTTTTTACTTTCTCTTCTCTTAAATTGAATGACATCTTGTTCTATCTGATATGTTTTAAGGTGCGCCATCTTCAACCCTATAGAGATAGAGAGAGAGGTGGGGGAGTTGCCCACTTGAAAAGCTATCTGCCCTTTAGCTAAACACCAACCTGTAGAACATTAATCCAATTGTGTGCTAAAGCAAACAGCCTGGAAAACTCTTAAACTCCCATATGGTCTCTACTAGTATGACTGTTACTGCACTGGACCATTAATCACCAGGGTAAAGCAAGGGGTGATTAATAAAACACAGAGCAAGTGGAGGGCAACACAAAACAGCTGTTTGTGCCTGGTCACTTCGGCAATCGCTTATGAATCCTGACAAACAGATTTCTTTTCTGTGGATTTAGAAAAGTGTTCACTGCAGGGCAGACCTGTACCAGTAGCCTTTTTTCACAATATAAATAAGACCGATGTTAGATCTGGAGTAAGTGTTTCTCCATTTGTAGAACAGTACTACTAGGTCCATAGTGTAGGCAGGGAGAAACAATTATGGATAGTTTGTGACTTGAAATTGTGTGTACTAGTTGAAACCCAGAAATACCACATTTATGCTCATGACTCTGATCTGATTACAACATTTACTTATATAAAACAAATAAGTTACTGTATACTACTGATGATGGATACCATGATGACAGGTTGAGAGCCAGCGTATGCCCAATCCCTTGGTCTATTGTTATTGGATGTTCTTCCCTTCCCAGCTCTCTCAGGAGCTGTTTATTTTTAAAAGCTGTATGATATTACTTTGGACTTCTGAAAAGATTGCTAACTTTGCCAAAGTCTGGCTGAATCACAGACAAAAGATGGAGTAGATGAGAGACTCAATTTAATTGGAGATCGTCCCTCTTTAGAAAATAAAAAATTGCCTTTTTCTCCAAGCAGCCAGTGGGGCTCCTGGGGGACCCAGCTGAACTTTCCTGGCAGAGCGGGGTTGGACATGTTGGCACCTTGTGGACATCAAAGAAAGGCAGTCTGGAGTTGTAGTGTACTCACACATATACACACATACACACACATGCGTTTGCGCGCACATGCACACACAAACACACATGCGTGCATTAAGGCGCATGCACACACACATATGTTACACCCCTGAAAAAGGGGAGAAATAATCACGAACGTGACGCAGTTATGTTTCCTCACTGACAAATTTAGTGTAATGAGAAAAAGACCGCGATTTCCCCAGGAAGTTGGGTGGAGACCAGAGCAATCGATCTCAGGCTCATAGATTAAGAGCATTTAGTAGATCACAGATGAACACTTTTACCCTTAAATTAGGCACCACAAAATAAAGTAGTCAATATAACATTTACACATTCCTCTTACAATATTAACCCTTTGACTCTTGACGGATTTTAAACACATTTATGCATTTTATCAATCTCTATGAACTAGTACTGGATGCATAATCTTTTAACCTTAGATATTTTAAGATCCTTACATACCATGAACTTACTAATACTTTTTAGTGTATAACAGGCTATGAATATGTCCTTTAACCTGTCACACTCTCCCCGACAAAATAAATGTTGTCCCAACATTACCAACATTATCTTCTTAAACAGTCTATAAGCACTGGACGTAGAAAATCCTCTTCTGTAAGATAGTCCTTGAGCAGAGGTCAAAGTTCACAGTTCAAATAGAACCAAGAAGTTATATTCACAGTCCATATCTGTTAACCAGCTGTATAAACAGTCCATAAGCAGTCTTTTCTCATACTATTGTCAACAGTCCATCAGTTTTAATGATCTCTATGCATAGTCTGCTAATTGTCTCGTGAAAGTCTGTGAAATCAGTCAGTAGTCCATGGTCAAACATGTCAACTCTGTCTGTGGCCTCCAAGTTTGCTGAAGTCCATACATGTAGGGTGGCTGAAGGTAATATCGCTGTAGTGATGGCAGCCATGGAACCAGTCCTGGTGCAGGGTAGACAGGGAACAACTGTGGCTGTGGCTGTATACTGTAGCAGGAAGGGATACCAAGCTGATCATAGGTGATACGTCTTGGAGGGTGTCTCTCTCTTTGTGGCAGCTGGTAAGCTGGTTCCTCAGGTTCAGCAGCAGCAGTTAATGAAGGAAAGGCACTTAGTGGACGATCATCCAGCACATTTTCAGCAGGCAAGTTCATCTCCTCAGCAGGCAGTTCTTTAACTGTTGTTTTCTCCTCCAGCTGATTTTCAACAAGAGGCTGTGCTGGTAGCGTATCAGGAACTGGCACCGCAACTGTTTGTTTCACTGGTGGGGGCCTGTTTTCCGACTCTCTCGCTGGTTCAGCATACCTCTCAGGTACTGTAGGAAATGTGGGGACCTGTAGCGGCTCATGATGAAGGTCATATTCATCCCCGCTGTCTTCATCAGAATCTAGAGGCTGTGATCCAGGCTGATGTCTCTTTTTCTTACTTTTGTCATCTTTAGTCATTTCTGGTTGTCTCTCAAAAGGTAAGTGGTCACAGGACATGAGCAGGTTTCTGTGCAGGACCCTGGAGCGTCCCCTACCCCTTTTCTGGTCTCAACTCATAAATCGGCAGGTCTGAACCCATTTGTCTCACTACTGTGTGAATTTGATCTTCCCAATAGTTACGGAGTTTGCCTGGTCCTCCTCTTGGTGTCAGGGTTTTAATCAGAACTCGCTCGCCAGGCTGTAGCACTGAACTCCTAACTTTAGTGTCATAGTACTTTTTACTTCTTTCAGCAGCTTTCTGAGCATTTTCATTTGCAATGGCGTATGCTTCTTCCATTCCTCGTTTCCAGTTCTCCACGTAGTCTCGCTGGTTACTGGAACCTGCCTCTGTGCACAATCCAAAGAACATATCAACTGGAAGCCTGGGTGATCTCCCAAACAGAAGATAAAATGGTGAATAGCCAGTCACTTCGCAACGGGTGCAGTTATAGGCATAAACCAGTTTGTTTAGAGACTCCTTCCAGTTTGACTTTTGTGTCTCAGTTAGTGTCTTTAGCATTTGCAACAATGTTCTGTTCATTCGTTCCACTTGACCGTTCCCCATCGGGTGGTAGGGTGTTGTTCTGGACCCCGCCATGCCACTGAGTTTCTTTAACTGATGGAACAACTGATTTTCGAATTCTCCCCCTTGGTCATGGTGGATGCGGGAGGGGAACCCAAACTTCAGGGCAAAGTCATTGAAGATGAGATTTGCAGCAGTTTTTCCTGACTTTGATGTGGTGGCGTAGGCTTGAGTGTAACGTGTAAAATGATCAACAATCACGAGGATGTACTCATATCCCCCTTTGCATCTGTCGAGATGGAGGAAATCTATACATACCAGTTCAAATGGCTGTGTTGTCACAATGTTTGTCAGAGGAGCTCTTGTTTCATGGCCTGGCTTTTTCTGCTTGACACAGCTACAAGTTTTAGTCACATAGTGCTCAATGTCAGATTGCATATAAGGCCAGAAGAAGCGGTCACGTACTAGTGATACAGTGCGGTCAGTACCTTGGTGTCCCATGTTATTGTGCAACTCTTCCATCACTTTACCTTTGTACTGCTCTGGTAGAACTAACTGCTTGCGGGCTGTAGTGATTCTGTAAAGAATACCATCACTGTCGATTGTCAATTTGTCCCATTCTCTGAATAGGCATTTTGTCTTTGGACTGAATTCCTTTTGCTCTTTAACTGGCGGTTTGGAACCAGACAGCTTGAAATCGAGCACAGGACGGATGACCGGATCAGACTCTTGTGCCTCTCTTATCCCCTCTTTGGGATCGAGCTGATTGTTGCTGTAGTTGTCTCACCTTCAGCTGATACTGACATAGATGCAGCTGAAATTGACCAAGGCACAAAAGGCTCTTTCTGTACCTCTACTGCTTGTATAGTGGCGGCAATGGTGTCTGGTGGAAGCTCCTCAGAACATTCTCTCATCAGTGACTCTACATCCAGTGGCATCCTCGACAAAGCATCTGCATCACCGTTCTCTCTGCCTGGCCTGTACTTTATTGTAAAGTGGAAATCAGCCAGTTCTGCAACCCACCTGGAAGTGGTTGCGTTCAGTTTTGCAGTAGACAGAATGTAGCTGAGCGGGTTGTTATCACTGTATACAGTGAAGGTCGGAGCATAGTACAAATAATCATGGAACTTATCAGTGATTGCCCATTTCAGAGCTAGAAATTCTAGCTTGCCAGAGTGGTAGTGATAGTTCTTCTCAGCTGCTGTTAAGGTTCGAGAGCCATAAGCAATGACCCTAAGCTTCCCATCTTGCTCTTGATAAAGAACTGCTCCCAAGCCTTGGTGTGACGCATCAGTGTGTACAACAAATGGCTGAGTGAAGTCAGGGAAACCTAAGACTGGTGGGTGAAGCAGACACTCAATCAGCTGTTCAAGTGCCTGTTGATGCTGGTCAGTCCACAGGATTGGCTTGTTTGAGGGCACCACATGACTTACTTTCTTTGTTTTTGCTTTCCGTGGGTGGTCAGGTAATTTCTCTGAATCTGCTTTCAGGAGGTCATACAGACAGCTGGCCCTCCTAGAAAAGTCTTTGATGTACTGTCTGTAGTAAGTGAGTAAACCAAGCATTTTTCTGAGCTGGCCCACAGTCTGTGGTCTGATCTCTTTCAATGCTCTTACTGCTTCAAAATCGGCTGGGTCAACTTTGCTGCCGTCTGCAGACACTATTCTGCCCAAATAACGGACCTGGGGTTTAAAGAGATCACACTTACTTGGCTTGGAGTTTGATGCCATACTCTCTGAGACGCTGCAAAACCTTTTGCACATCATTCACATGGCTGTCGAAGTTTTACTGAAAACTAGCGTGTCGTCCAGATAAGGAATGCAGATGTTGTCCCGGAGCCCTTCCAAACATTCCTCCATACAACGCTGAAAAGCTGCAGGAGCGTTCATGAGGCCGAATGGCATACGTATCCACTCATAGAGTCCCCATGGGGTCACAAATGCTGTCAGTGATCTGCTTTCTTCAGAGATGAACCCTTGGTGATATGCTTTTCCCTGATCTAAAAAGGGAGAACCAGGAATTACCACCTAAACTGTCCATGATGTCCTGAACCCGAGGGATGGGCTGGCCGGTCGGGATGTGTCTTTCTGTTCAGGTCTCTGTAATCTATACACAACCGGAGGGTCCCGTCCTTCTTCCTGACACACACGACAGGTGAAGAATATGAAGAGTTTGACTTCCTAACCCAACCCTGGGCTATGAGGTCATGAAGGTAACCCTTCATCTCCTGATACAGTGGCCTGGGCACTGACATGTATGTGCGCTTGACTGGTTCAGAGTCCTTTAGAGAAATAGTCATTTTCAATCGTTCAATGCAGCCAATGTCATTGTCTGATCTGGAGAAGGAGTGACACTCTTCTCTAAGCATTTTCCTAACAACCTCTCTCTGTTCTTCGGTTAGGTGACTTAAACCTACTGGTGGATCCCACTGTTCAGTAGCAGTACATGGGGTTTGAACACTGGTGTGATTCACTGTGGCTGGGGTGACAGCTTTTTCAAAGACTTGGGCAGGTAACACAGTCATAATGGTTTGTACTGTACCGATTATGGTGCGTCCTAGCAGGGCAATGTCGTGGTCAGTGGGGTTAGAGACATCAAGCATGACAACTGGAAAAACACCTTTCTTAACTCTGACTAGTGTGTCAAAGAACTCAAGTTCATCTGGCCACTGCGGGTTCAGGTCTGGCTGGAAAAGCATTGTCATGTCATCTTTGAAAGGCTGGGAAGCTACCCGGCACTCAATCTGAATGCTACTGTGTTTTTGGTACAGCAACCTTCTCTTTCTTGGTTTTCACTGCGTATTCATCTGTCTGTTCTGCACTAACAGCCTGTATAAAAGCCCTCACCTTATTTCTTTTGAGGCTTGGGAAAGCTTTTTTCACTGTGCTGTACCGTTTAGTCTTTTCGGTCCTTGTCAGGATGTGCTCAATAACATTGAAACCTATGATGGGATGAGATAGGTGACAGCCTTTCATTACCAGCACTGGGATGATCAGTTCCTTCGTTTGGTCAGTTTCAGAGGCTAACCGAAAAGTTGTTTCAATCCATCCCAGGTACGGCATTTCAGTCCCATTTGCTGCCGTCAATCTTAGATCATCAGGTGAGTCCAGAATTTCTGAAACATCCCTCAGCCTTGCGTTTGGGAGAGATTCCGCTTTCCATCGTTCATCAATGACCGATACCTGAGAGCCTGTGTCCCATAGAGCTTGGAGGGTGGTGGCGATTCAGGTGACACTCAACAAGGCACTGTCTACCGACTAGCGAGGTGACCTTATGGGGGTGGCAACCTTGAGCTAGGGATGGTAAAGAGTGGGCATTTTCTTCTGTACAGGAAAGCTTTTCACAGGTAGAGTCAATTTTCAGGTGAGTGCATTTTTCCTTATGTTTAGTCCAATGTTGGTTTTGACATCCTTTGGAACAGTACAGTGTCTCTTTACATGATGAACATTGTTTCAGGTTCTCAAATGACTCTTCTCTGGCACAATTTGCACATTTCTGGGACTTTTGGTAGCTATGGTTAACACTTGTCCCTCAGCGGTAACCCTTCCCCGTTTAAAGGGGCCTCTTTGGATGGTCTGACTCCCGGATTTTACATCCAGCTTGAAAATGTTCCCCACTCCCACATCGGAAGCAGTGTGTGCAGCGTGCATCTGTTCTGGCCTGCTGGCAGACAAAACACCTCCTTGGAGCTTGAGCAGAGCGGTTGGTATACAGGTTAGGTGCATATTGATACTGCGCAGGGTCAGGTGCTTGGGGCTGACTGTAGTTGCTGTAATACTGCTGCTGGGAAACAGGTGGCTGGGGGTCCCTATCTGGCCTCCTAACTGGAAGTGGGGCATGGGCATAAGGCGATGACTGAAACATAGGCTGCTGTAATGTCTCCTTAATCTGAGCAATCTCTGCACTGAGACCTTTTAGGGAAGCTACACCTGTCTTAAGTTCAGCTAACTCTGTTAACAGTTCTGCGGGTATCTTAGCTTTGGCTTCCTTCACAGGACACTTTGCAGATGGCGTATCTTCTAACTGAACTACACTTACAGTTGTAGCAGGCTGTGGGGCATTAAAACGCTTTTTGTTTCGTCTTTCTATCTCATTAGCACAAGCAATGTTAAGCTTCTCTAGCAAAACCTCATCTGATGTTTTCGCTATCAAGCAGGAGAGGCTGCATGTCTATCCTGATACTGTCACTCTGGAGACCTGTAAGGACTGTGTGTAAACACATGCGCTGGACTAGGGCAGGGTCATACTTAAGCCCTGATTCTGACTCCTGGGACGCAAATAGTACTTTCTGCCTCAAATCTAAGACGCGCATCAGGAAGCTTTGAGGGGTCTCCTTGCTATGCTGTGCTTCTGAAGCTAGCTGTTTGTAAAGCTCTGTTGCACTCTTCTCTTGGAAGTGGGAACGCAGGATGCATCTAAGTGTGGGAAGAGTTAGCTGGGGTTTACCTTCCAAGTAGCTGCGTAGCTGTGAGCCTGGAGAAATAGCCCTGATTACTGCGTCTACTATTTCTACCTCAGGATAGCCTCTGTTAAGTCCATTCTCAATCTGATGGGCAAGGCTGGAAAAAGTCAGTTTATCTTTCTGGCCCGGTTCACCTATCTGACCAGAAATTTTTAACTCTTTGCGCCAGTATGAGCCGGGCTGTGCACTGGGTGAGAGCTGCATGCTCCTCTGAAGATGGGCAGGGGGTTGGGGCTGGCGCAGAGAATCACTGGCTTGGTCTGCAGTACTCTGCTCAGTTCCCACCCCTTGTTGTGGGGGTTACAGTTCTCAGTCCCTCTATTCTGTGATGTGTTCTGGCTGTTTCAATATCATGGTCAGTTTGCCCTGTCTTGCTATCTATGCCACTGATCATCTCTGTCATTTTGTCTTTAAGTAACAATAATTCCGACATGCCGCCATCTTCTAACTCTGCAACTTCCTCTCTTTCAAGGAACATCATAATGTGAGTCATCAATGATATGCGGGATTTGTCTTGAACAACTCTTCTCTGTTCGCCTGATATGTCAAGGAAATCACATACGTCTAGTAACTTGTCTTTAGTCAGGGTTTGCAATTCTCCTACTACCTCTTCCTGTAGTTCTTCCAAGGCGGTTGTCATGTTGACAGGACAGGAGGAACCTTTACTGTGCAGGAGTTGACTCTGAATTAGATGGTCCTTACTGTCTCTGATGGTCTCTCAACGGCCTCAGTTGACACGTACTTTAACCCCCAACTTCCAGCTCCCCTCGAACAGCAACACTTTCCTCACTGCAGCCTGCCTGGGTTGTTATGTAGGGATTTAGCTGGCTCGGAATTCAGCGACCAGGATGTGGAAGCCGGACATCTGAGCAGCAATCTCAGCGGAGCCTCCAAAATGTTACACCCTGAAAAAGGGGGAGAAATAATCACGAACGTGACGCAGTTATGTTTCCTCACTGACAAATTTAGTGTAATGAGAAAAAGACCGCGATTTCCCAGGAAGTTGGGTGGAGACCAGAGCAATCGATCTCAGGCTCATAGATTAAGAGCATTTAGTAGATCACAGATGAACACTTTTACCCTTAAATTAGGCACCACAAAATAAAGTAGTCAATATAACATTTACACATTCCTCTTACAATATTAACCCTTTGACTCTTGACGGATTTTAAACACATTTATGCATTTTATCAATCTCTATGAACTAGTACTGGATGCATAATCTTTTTAACCTTAGATATTTTAAGATCCTTACATACCATGAACTTACTAATACTTTTTAGTGTATAACAGGCTATGAATATGTCCTTTAACCTGTCACACATACACACAGACACTGAGAGAGGAAGTGGGGTGTGATTTGCACAATGAAAGTAATGATAGTATGATGTTAGAATTAATAAATAATAAAATAATTGATGCTTATGTTTGATTATGTTGTGATTGATGGTTCTACAACCAATAGTTTAGTTTGGGTACCATAGTGAAGTCAAGGTGTGGGACCAGTAGAGGACAGTGAGCAGCTTACCGATCACTGCACCTGTACACAGCCATTCTGAAATTAGCCCACCCAACTACCTCATCCCCATATTGTTATTTATTTAGCTAATTTGCACCCCAGTATCTCTATTTGCACATCATCTTTTGCACATCTATCATTCCAGTGTTAATATGAAATTGTAACTATTTTGCACTATGGCCTATTTATTGCCTTACCTCCATAATTTACTACATTTGCACACACTGTATATATATTTTCTGCTGTATTTTTTACTTTTTGTTTTGTTTACCCCATATGTAACTCTGTGTTGTTTTTATCGCACTGCTTTGCTTTATCTTGGCCAGGTCGCAGTTGTAAATGAGAACTTGTTCTCAACTGGCTTACCTGGTTAAATAAAGGTGAAAAAAAAATATATATATATATATACTGTAGTTGCTGTATCAGGTCATTAATGTGACACCCTCTGCCACATCAAACCCCCTATGAGGTCACCATGAGACCTGCTCCACTTTACAGTAAAGAGTGTGTGTATGGGGGATAGGGGTGGAGTTAGAAGACAAAAAACAACAACCTTGCCGAAAAGTCCATCCCGCGACTGCATGTTTTTGAAGTAATAAAAAGAAAAGGAAAACAGTTTGTGTGAGTCTTTGATGTGGCTGGAGAACAATAAAAGAGAGGCTGCAGCTTTGGAAGCAATTAGACTGTCAGAGAGCTTAGATTTAATTAAAGACAAATGTCTCCTTCCCTTTGTTTGCTGTCTCTGACTGTAGGCCCACAGACATGGCATAGACACACCACTGTACTGTACACCACTATAGAACTGACCAGACATGGTATAGACACACCACTGTACTGTACACCACTATAGACGTGACCAGACATGGTATAGACACACCACTGTACTGTACACCACTATAGACGTGACCAGACATGGTATAGACACACCACTGTACTGTACACCACTATAGACGTGACCAGACATGGTATAGACACACCACTGTACTGTACACCACTATAGAACTGACCAGACATGGTATAGACACACCACTGTACTGTACACCACTATAGAACTGACCAGACATGGTATAGACACACCACTGTACTGTACACCACTATAGAACTGACCAGACATGGTATAGACACACCACTGTACTGTACACCACTATAGAACTGACCAGACATGATATAGACACACCACTGTACTGTACACCACTATAGAACTGACCAGACATGGTATAGACACACCACTGTACTGTACACCACTATAGAACTGACCAGACATGGCATAGACACACTACTGTACACCACTATAGAACTGACCAGACATGGTATAGACACACCACTGTACTGTACACCACTATAGAACTGACCAGACATGGTATAGACACACCACTGTACTGTACACCACTATAGAATTGACAAGACATGGCATAGACACACCACTGTACTGTACACCACTATAGAACTGACCAGACATGGTATAGACACACCACTGTACTGTACACCACTATAGAATTGACCAGACATGGTATAGACACACCACTGTACTGTACACCACTATAGAATTGACAAGACATGGCATAGACACACCGCTATACAGCACCGTGGTGTACAGTGGTGTGCTTTTTAGTCTAGGATTAGGCTTAATAGTCCCATGTAGCTCAGTTGGTAGAGCATGGCGCTTGCAATGCCAGGGTTGTGGGTTTGATTCCCACAGGGGACCAGTATGAAGAAAGAAAAAAAAATTATGTACTCACTAACTGTAAGTTGCTCTGGATAAGAGCATCTGCTAAATGACTAAAATGTAAATAATAATAATAAATAATATGCCATTTAGCAGACGCTTTTATCCAAAGCGACTTACAGTCATGCGTGCATAATATTTTTTGTGTGTGGGTGGTCCCGGGGATCGAACCCACTACCTTGGCGTTACAAGCGCCGTGCTCTACCAGCTGAGCTACAGAGGACCAAATGAGGATTAAATGTACAATTAAATGTAGAGGATGAAATGTAATATGTGTCCGGGAAACCGCCCCATAGGGTTTCCAAGGGTTTTAACATCCTATTCCAATAGCTAATTGTTTGATGGGGCAATGAGAGCTGTATAAATATAATGCCACCATGCTTTCTCATACAGTTAAACAATAACTCAACAAGGCAAAGCATTACAGTTTGACACATGTCTAGTGAAGGCTGTTACAATGCATCAAGACTTGTAAAACACATCAGGCTGCCATGTTGAATGTCTTTCACACGGCCTGGTCTATTGGCGTCTGGACAGCAGTTGTTCTGGATCAGAGGAGGGGATGGGAGTGTCTGTGTGTGTGTGTAAAGTCTGTAAAATGTGTGCTTGGGAATGCCCGGAGGCCTTCCCCCTGGGAACACAGTGAGGTAGTAGATCAGAGTAGACTATAGTAGAGAATAGTAGAGTAGGGAGCATTTCGTGCCAGGAGCCATTATGGGATAATTACAGCATGCAGCCGTGTCTCAATGGGGAGGACATCCAAGGCCACTATATAACTGCTAATCTAGGACACTGTGTTCAAATATACTGCAAGAAGGCTCACAGTGTGTGTGTGTGTGTGTGTGTGTGTGTGTGTGTGTGTGTGTTTGAGAAAACAAGAGACAGAGAGGGTTGGTGTGTGTGTGCGTGCATGTGTGTGTATGTCTGTGTGGTTAGAGAGACAGAGAGAGTTTGTATTTGTACACATATGGCCTCAGGCACAGTGAGATAAGCAGGGCTGTAATTTAGGAGCTGTGCATAAGGAGCCCGCCCCCCTCCTCGCCTCGACTCTCAGCCTGCCTGCCTAGTCCCAGGTAACCGCTCAGCCCACAGATCTCAGTCAGCTCTGACTGGAGACGGTGGCCAATTTGCTGTGAGTAGTGGAGCACTCTGGGAGTGCTTGAGCAGGGGAGCAGCTGGACTTCTCAACAGATTAATGCATCAAACTGATTGACAGATAGTCCCACCCTCTTTCAGCTCCTCTCCTCCACCGTTCCTCACCCTGCCTGCCGTCCTAGCTAGGAAGAAAGTAATGTATCAACAAACAGCTGGAACAAGCCCTTGCAGCGCTCTCCCTTCTCTCTGCCTGTCTCCACATCAGTCTTCCCTGTATTGGCCGTGACAGTTCATCCCAGTCAGAGTCTTGCCAGGCCATGTGTTGCTGTGCTGTGGTCTGGGCTCAGGCGAGGTAGAGTTTTCCACTGGCACCACACTCTGTCCATGCTGCTCCTCAGCTATCAGAGACGTGCGTGACACCAGCCCTGCTAATGCTTCCCAGATGAGGAGAGCGAGGAGAGAAGGGAGGGAGATAGGTGAGGAGAGGACTGGAGCGTAGTGAAATAGACAGGAGTGGAACTCAGAGATAGAGAGAAGGAAGGACATTTCTGGACTGGACTGCATGTGTGAGAGGAGAGGAGAAAAGGCCTCCCCCTTCCTCTCCTCCTCATCCTCCTCTCACTCTCTTCTTGGCTGTCGTTTGTCCAGTCAGTGACCTGCACAGTCATAGCTGGGGGAGTTTTGTTTAAAGCAGTTGTTTAGGATCCACCCCTGCAGTGTCATTGTGGTGGTCAGGTCACACACCGGCACCTGCTTTGATGTGTCCATGTTAGAGGAGATTTACCAGTCCAGTCCTGATGGCTGGGGGTTGAGGTCTGTGGTCTGTGGTTTGGACTGAGGCGACTACACTCTTTGAAGCTCTTTGTCTCCAAGCCAGAGGGCAACATAAAAGAATGAGCAAAATTAGAGTGAATGAACTGAAATTACGATCCAGTCAAAAAGGTGTGTTTATAATTATGCTGATGATCTCTTCTTTCAATTTAAATCCACTGCCTTTCCTCTCCTCTGGTATATCATCTGTTAGGATATCAGATATCAGAGGCCAGAAGTTGTGTTATGTGATATGGTTTGTTATAACGGCAAACAATATAATTGCAGTCGTTCTTTTAATCATACAGAACAAACCATAACATAATTACCTGGAATAAACACAAACATATTAAAACCTCAACTGCCTCAGTGTTTTTATGCTGGTGAGAAATCCAAATGTACAGTAACTGTCTCTACTTTTCAACTACTTAACATTTCAACTACTTACTACTTTTCAGTGACTTTGCAACTACTTAGCATGTTAGTTAACCCTACCCTTAACCCTAACCTTAACCATTTTAGCTAACCATTCCCCTAACCCTAACCCTAACCTTAACCCTAACCCCTAAGCCTAACCCCTAGCCTAAGCTAGCTAACGTTAGCCACCTAGCTAGAATTCATAACATATCATACATTTTGCAAATTCGTAACATAATAATAATAATAATATGCCATTTAGCAGACACTTTTATCCAAAGCAACTTACAGTCATGTGTGCATAAATTTTTACGTATGGGTGGTCCCGGGGATCAAACCCACTACCCTGGCGTTACAAGCACCATGCTCTACCAATTGAGCTACAGAGGACCACATATTGTACATTTTGGAAATTCGTAACATATAATACAAATTGTAATTCGTAACATATCATACAAAATGGGTGATGGACATCCACAAATTAATATATACCATACGAAACGTAACATATCATACTAAATGGGGTGTCTTGGCTTTACGTACAGAATAATATGAAATGCTCTGAGACCAGGTTGGTGTGTAAGTGTGTTTTGGTGTGTGTACGTTTGTGTATGAGTGTGTGTGTGTGTGTGTGTGTTTGTTCATGTGTAAGTAAGTGCCCCTTGAGGGGGTAAAAGCCTATATTTGAAGAAGTGTTCTTCTGCCTGTGTTTTCCAGTGTGGTTTCTGTGCATAAAAACAAACATCTTTAACACTCCCTGAGGACTATATGTGTTGAGCCACCCATACATACATACACACACACATACAGTACATACAGATACACTCACACACACACACACACACACACACGTTGTGTCATCTGTTGATGGCTATTGCAATTGCTCACCAAACCAGTGAGTGACATTATACTAATCGTTGCACAGTAACACAGCAGCACAAAACAACAACACAGAATGGATCAGTGGTCAGGTTGTAGACCAAGCAAGGATAAACAACAACCTGGAAAACAATATCTCCTCAAATAATCTATGCACGCACACATGCACGCACGCACGCACGCAAGCACACACGCACACACACACACACACACACACACACACACACACACACACACACACACACACACACACACACACACACACACACACACACACACACGCACACGCACACGCACACGCACACACACACACACACACACACACACACACACACACACACACACACACACACACACGTGCACACACACATGCACACACAGTCTTCCCAGCAGCAGCAGCAGCCAGGCGGATGGAGAGCTTTGTTCTCGGCTCTGACAGCAAGCCGGGGTCTCAGGGAGGCACATGTTGAAGTTGAAAGCTCAATAGCTCTCTGAAGTGGTACCTTTCATGTTGCACATTGTGCTGGTACTGTTGCTGCTAGAAGAAAAGCAACATAAGCCAAAAAGATAAACTTCTTTCAAAAGGAATGGATGCAAATCACACCTCTCTTAGCAAAGCCTGTATCAATCCTAACCAAAATGTCTGATGATGGCAGTAATCGGTATCCTTCCAAAGGAGTAAATTACATTTAGGAAATGTCTTGACAAATATAATGTTATATTGACTCTACTCTGAGGTCGGGAGAACATGTCGGAGCAGGCAACTGGTGTTGGACTTACAGCATATGTGTGATTTATATGAATGTTCCCTCAGGCTAAATGTGAGTGTGTGTGTGTGTGCGCCGTAGCATGTGTGTGTGTGCACGTGTTTGTGTGCATATATGTGTGTGTGTGTGTGTGTTTATTTGCAAATGCGTGCTATCAGATGAGTCACACATTGTGGTTACGTGCTCTGTCATGAGCCCTCTGTAATGACTGAAAGCATTAGATGCTTATTATCTTAATTGTTCTTTAGTGGTGTGACTGGGCTGTTTTGAGCTCTGCTGATTGTTCCAATAAAGACTTACAGCAGCAGGGGGAGAGCAGGGAAGAAGGTCAATAACATACTAGATGGTAACTTTACAAGTAAAGTTGTGGGGCTTGATAAAGTTTTTTTTGGTAGTGGTAGAAGTTTAAAACATTTTACTTAAAGCAAAACAGTTTTAAAGTATGTATGGTTTTGAAAAACGTTATAGTAGTCTGCAGTTGTAATTGTGGTGACTGGTTATAGTTTAAAACGTAGGTAGATGAAAAGTTAGGATAGCCTGAACATGTGAAAGTTGGTTTGATGTCTCTTGCTGGAATGGTTAAAGAGTTACTGTTGATGGGTTATTGTATGCTAATTTATGGTCATTTATAGTTATTAGTTAATAAACGTTTTAAATACCTTAGGATAGCCTGAACATGTGAAAGTTGGTTTGATGTCTCTTGCTGGAATGGTTAAAGAGTTACTGTTGATGGGTTATTTTATGGAAATGTTGGCAAAATTATATAGTGATAGTTGTTTTAAAGAATTTGAAGTTAGGATAGCCTGAACATGAATGTTGGTTTGGTGTATGTAGCTGGAATGATTTAAGAGTTACCTTTGGTGGGTTATGTTATGCTAATGTATGCTAATTTATATTGTTATTATTTCATTAAAACATTTACGAATTTGAACTTAGGATAGCCTGAACATGTGAAAGTTGGTTTGGCGTATCTAGATTGAATGGTTCAAGAGTTACAATTATTGTTGGTAGGTATTATATGCTAATGAATGCATAGTTAAGTAGTTATAATTTATAGGACAGACCAGAGCTGGACCAGAGCTAGTGCAGACCAGAGCAGTAGTTGTGGTCAGTAGCTGTTGTCAGTAGTTGTGTAGTTGTGTTCATAAGTTGTGATCAGTAGTTGTGTGGTTGCGGTCAGTATGTGTGTGGTTGTGGTCAGTAGTTGTGTGGTTGTGGTCAAAGTTGTGTGGTTATGGGCAGTAGTTAGACGTGTGGTCAGTAGTTGTGTGGTCAGAAGATGTGTGGTTGTGGTCAGTTGTTGTGGTCCAGTAGATGAGTGGTCAGTAGTTGTGTGGTCAGAAGTTGTGTGGTTGTGGACAGTAGTTATGTGGTTGTGGTCACTAGATGTGGTAAGCAGTTGTGTGGTTGTGGTCAGTAGTTTTGTGGCTGTGGTCACCTTGATGTGGTCAGAAGTTGTGTGGTTGTGGTCAGTAGTTGTGTGGTTGTGGTCAGAAGTTGTCTGGTTGTAGTCACTAGATGTGGTCAGCAGTTGTGTGGTTGTGGTCAGAAGTTGTGTGGTTGTGGTCAGTTGTTGTGGTCAGTAGATGAGTGGTCAGTAGTTGTGTGGTCAGAAGTTGTGTGGTTGTGGTCAGAAATTGTGTGGTTGTGGTCAGTAGTTGGTATTTTTGGGGGGTATTTTATTAGCTGTTGCAAAAGCAGCAGCTACTCTTCCTGGGGTCCACACAAAACATGAAACATTACATAATACAGAACATTAATAGAAAAGAACAGCTCAAGGACAGAACTACATACATTTTAATGCACACCTAGCCTACATATCAACACATACACACAAACTATCTAGGTCAAATAGGGGAGAGGTGTTCTGCCATTACGTGTTGCTTTTATCGTTTTTTTATAAACCAAGTTTGCTGTTCATTTCAATATGAGATGGAACGGAGTTCCATGCAATAATGGCTTTATATTACATTTACATTTACATTTTAGTCATTTAGCAGACGCTCTTATCCAGAGCGACTTACAGTTAGAGGTGTAGAGGTTATATAATACTGTACGCTTTCTTGAATTTGTTCTGGATTTGGGGACTGTGAAAAGACCCCTGGTGGCATGTCTGGTGGGGCAAGTGTGTGTGTCAGATCTGTGTGTAAGTTCTGTGATGTCACGAGAGGCTGTGTCCTGGAGGGACGTTACATCCCCCTGAGGTGGCTGCAAACCCAGACAGCTATGGCTCCATCTGCTGGTATGGTCGGGAACTCCACCCCTCTATGGCCAATCTTCCCACGCAGCTGAAACAAATGAGGAGCTGATGAGCTGAAGGTGTGGGGGTGAAGAGACACGGTCTCCAACCTGGGCTCTCTGGAGGACAAGAGTGCTGCCGTCCACTTCCATGAGGAATATAAGGATTTGGAGATACTTACCTTTGGGAAATACTCACCTTTGGATATATGCACCTGTGGAAATACGTGTGGGACATTTGGAAGGACGTTTTGCTGGGTTGGCCACTAGCTGCAACGTGGAAGACAGTAAGACTGGGGAAAAGTTATTTGAGCGAGGGAGAGTTATGATTTTGGATGTGGAAGAGACATCCCTGAACTGTTAACCCTTAAGAGCCACCAGAGAACAGTATTGTGTTATACTTTCGTTAGTTTCCCAAGACCGTTAATAAAATCCTTGTTTTGATTGAACCTGGTCTCCTTGCACTACTTGAGCAATCCCGCTGAAAGCTGTGTGGCCTCTCGTGACATCACAGATGGTGGAGAATACGGGCACGCTCAAGCGTTAATAGTGCATGTCAGAGGGAGGATACCCGAAGGTTTGATCACCCAGTTTTCCAAGTTGGCCGTAGGCTCCCGCCCGACTGAAATGGAGGACATATTGAAAGCCCCTTGTTGCTGGCCAGCAAGCCCAGATGCAAGCAAACGTGGCTCTCTTGGAGGAGCAAAAGAAAGCCAACCTTCTGAAGGCAGAGGAATTGCAGTTGCAGAGACAGAGGGTGGTCCAAAATACCCGCCCAATAAAGGCAAGTGACTTTATATCTAAGATGGGAGCTACCGATGACATTGAGGCATACCTGCATGCATTTGAGGCCACGGCCACTAGGGAAGCCTGGCCCAAGCAACAGTGGGTTGGTCTGTTAGCCCCCTTTCTAACCGGGGAAGCGCTGAATGCTGTCCGGGACCTGGGCCCTGACCAGGTTACTGACTATGATGCCCTGAAGTCTGAGATCCTCAGCAGATATGGACTCACAAAGTTTGGTATGGCCCAGCGCTTTCACAGTTGGACCTTCCAACCAGACCAACCTCCTCGCCGCAGATGCATGAACTTGTCCGAATCGCAAGGGAAATGGCTGGATCCGCAGAGGGAATGCAGCAGCGGCGGTGGTGGAGGCCGTTGTGGTGGATCGTTACTCACGCGCCCTGCCTTATGAGGCAAAACGGTTCATCAGTCAACAGGCCTTGACCACGGCTGATCTGACCGTGGAAGCTGTGGAAAAGTACCAGGCCACAGCGGAGATGCTGAATGCTTCCCGAAAAAGACCCCGGGAGTGCGGCCCCCACCACAAATGGGAAGAACCCGTCCAAAGGACCCCGGTCTCGAACCCAGCCACGTCAGGACTTATCCCGGCTCCAGGGGGAGCCAGAAACCAGGCGGGTCCAAGAAGAGTATACCAGGAGGGGGAAACTCGACAGTGTTACCGGTGTGGGGAGATGGGACATATCTCCTGGCAGTGTGGGAAACCAGCCGATGAACCTATGCCCACTGCGGAGTCCTCCAGCTCAGCACCCACACATCGTTTTGCCTCGCTCTTGGGAGTCGTAGATGGCGGCCCAGACCGACCCCCCACCTGCCCGGTAACTGTGAATCACCATGATGTGGAGGCCTTACTGGATTCTGGTAGCCGGGCCACCCTGGTGCGTAAGGATTTGGTGGGCCCAACGTGTCTGACCCCGGGAAAGTCCTCCCAGTTTCCTGTGTCCATGGGGACACCAGAGAATACCCCATTACTGAACTTACAATGACCAGCACACGGGGAACCTACACACGACGGCGGGGTGGTTGATTCCCTCCCCGTCCCTGTCCTAATTGGACGAGACTGCCCAGCCTTTACCCACTCTGGAGAGAGTCTCAGGAGAGGATAACCCGAGTACCTCGGAACCGGAGAGGCAAGACTCATCCTGGGAAGGCTCCGGTGCAATCCTCCGAATTACTCACTCCCGCCGGGCTCTGAGAGGGGATGGCAGGTGCCCAGACCGACACAGAGACGGAGCTACAGAATCTGGACAAAGAACTGTCTGGTCTGAAGGGGACCGCTTGAGAGGTATCGTTTGTTAAAGCAACAGTTAGACATGAAGACAGAAGAGTTAGATATCCTCCAGGCTAAACTCCAACAGAGCTCCTTCCATAAGCAACAGGAGGAGCTGGAGAGGCTGCGCAGGACCATCGAGGAGTGTGAGGAGACCCTGCGCAGTAGTAAGGAGGTCCAGAAGAAGGCAGAGGAGAAGTACAAGGTGTTGGAGAACAAGATGAAGAATGCGGAGGCAGAGAGAGAGAAGGAACTGAAAGCTGCTCAACAGAAGCTAAACTCTGCTAAAACCAAGGCTGATGCGTTCAGTAAGAAACTCAAGGAGAGACAACAGGAGGCTGAGTCCCTGGTCCTAGAGTTGGAGGAGTTGAAGAGAGAGCAGTCTGGCAAGCACCACGGCAATGTCGGACGCCCTCTCCGGCGTGATGCGCTTCTTCGCTGCCTTTACCCGACGGGGACGTCGGTCCCGAGGAGGGGATGTGATGTCACGAGAGGCTGTGTCCTGGAGGGACGTTACATCCCCTGAGGTGGCTGCAAACCCAGACAGCTATGGCTCCATCTGCTGGTATGGTCGGGGAACTCCACCCCTCTGTGGCCAATCTTCCCACTGCAGCTGAAACAAATGAGGAGCTGATGAGCTGAAGGTGTGGGGGTGAAGAGACACGGTCTCCAACCTGGGCTCTCTGGAGGACAAGAGTGCTGCACGTCCACTTCCATGAGGAATATAAGGATTTGGAGATACTTACCTTTGGGAAATACTCACCTTTGGATATATGCACCTGTGGGAAATACGTGTGGGACATTTGGAAGGACGTTTGCTGGGTTGGTCACCAGCTGCAACGTGGAAGACAGTAAGACTGGGGAAAAGTTATTTGAGCGAGGAGAGTTATGATTTTGGATGTGGAAGAGACATCCTGAACCGTTAACCCTTAAGAGCACTTGTAGAGAACAGAAGTTCTAGATATGAAAAACTGCTTTGGATTGAAACCTGGTCTCCTTGTACTATTTGAGCAATCCCATTGAAAGCTGTGTAGCCTCTCGTGACATCACAGTTCACTATGCAAACAATTT
>NW_025537518.1:0-32243 GCF_020615455.1 Coregonus clupeaformis
CCCGAGAGCAACAGGAGGAAGATCACAGAGCTAAGAGGTCTCACCACTGCCCACATTGTGATGCGAGTTTCTCGATTCTATCAAAGTTAAAAGTACACCTACAAATACACACAGGAGAGAATCTGAATTCCTGTACTGACTGTGGGAAGAATTTCACAACATCAAAGGCTCTGACAGTTCATCAGATAGTGCACATAGGAGAGAAGCCTTACAACTGCTCTGACTGTGGGGCAGTTTCTTTCAACTGGGCAGCTTAAAACAACATGAACGTATACACACAGGAAAGAAGCCTTACTCCTGCTCTGACTGTGGGAAGAGTTTCTCTCGACCTGGCAACAAAAATACATGAACGTATACATACAGGGAGAAGCCTTACTCCTGCTCTGACTGTGGGGCAAGTTTCTCTCAACTGGGCAGCTTAAAACAACATGAACGTATACATACAGGAGAGAAGCCTTACTCCTGCTCTGACTGTGGGGCAAGTTTCCACCGTCTGGGACACTTAAAAACACATGAACGTATACATACAGGAGAGAAGCCTTACTCCTGCTCTGACTGTGGGAAGAGTTTCTCTCAACTGGACAACTTAAAACAACATGAACGTATACATACAGGAGAGAAGCCTTACTTCTGCTCTGACTGTGGGAAGAGTTTCTCTCTTCTTGGCAACAAAAGACATGAACGTATACATACAGGAGAGAAGCCTTACTCCTGCTCTGACTGTGGAAAGAGTTTCTCTCAAATGGGCCACTTAAAACAACATGAACGTATACACACAGGAGAGAAGCCTTACTCCTGCTCTGACTGTGGGGCAAGTTTCCACCAACTGGGACACTTAAAAACACATGAACGTATACATACAGGAGAGAAGCCTTACTCCTGCTCTGACTGTGGGAAGAGTTTCTCTCAACTGGACAACTTAAAACAACATGAACATATACATACAGGAGAGAAGCCTTACTTCTGCTCTGACTGTGGGGCTAGTTCTCTCTCATCTTGGCAACTTAAAAAACATGAACGTATACATACTGGAGAGAAGCCTTACTCCTGCTCTGACTGTGTAAAATGCTTCACAACATCAGCTCAGCTAAAAGTTCATCAGAGACACACACAGGAGAGAAGCCTTACTCCTGCTCTGACTGTGGGAAGAGTTTCTCTCAACTGGGCCCCTTAAAAATACATGAACGTATACATACAGGAGAGAAGCCATACTCCTGCTCTGACTGTGAGATGAGATTCTACATATCTGGCAATTTAAAAAGACACCAACGTATACATAAGAAGTGGTAGTGGATTGGATACACTCTATTGTAATCCTATTGTTTCTCACTGTGAGAGAACTGTGCAAAGGAACGGAAGTTGTAGAATTTTAGCATCTCTTTACTGATCAGTGTGCACCTTGTCAGTTTTGCAGTGCTTAGATATCTCCTACTGTAAAGATAATGAGAGGTCTAGGATATTGAGGAAACCACGAGTACATGCATCCATGCCTTGTGTCAGCATTGCAGGCTGGTGGTGATGGTGTGGGGTGTGTTTTCATGGCAGACATTGGGCCCCCTTGATAAAAGTGGAGAAACGTTTGAATGCCACAGGATATCTAAAAATCATTGTCAATCAGGTGCATCCCTTCATGGCAGAAGTTATCCATCTGCAAATATATTTTTTCAGCAGGATTATGCCCCATGCCACAAGGCTTGTCCAGAAAAGGTTCCACGAACATGATAGTGAATTCAGGTTACTGCAGTGGCCTTCCGAGGCACCAGATCTCAAATCCAATTGTGCATCTGTTGTAGGAGATGGAACGAGCTATTCTGAGTAGAAATCCACTGCCAGACAACTTGACACAACTGTGGGAAGCATTGCAGTCAACATGGGCCAGCATCCCAGTGGAACGCCGACAACTTGTAGAGTCCATGCCCTGACAAATTGAGGCTGTTCTGATGACAAAGACTATCAGCTGTTCAGAAATGACAGGTCCAGAGAGGGGATGCGAGGAGGGGGCGTGGCTATGTATGTGAATCACAGTATGCAGGCAAAGAGAAGAATAACTGACCTAGGGAAAGAAGAGTTTGAGTGTCTTCAGCTCCGTCCTAAACAACACCCCAGCTCAGTTTCATCTCTGGTAGTGGGAGTGCTCTAACATCCACCATGGGCACATGACAAAACACTGCAGCAGAACACTGTGGATTATCTCATAATCACTGTCCATGTGATCAGGATGTCCTCTCCCCAAATGGGTCTCATCCTGTGTGGAGACGTAAATCACCTGCCCATCAAGATGCTGACAAACTCCCATCCAGACATGAAACAAGTGGTCAAAGACAAGACCACAGAGGGAACTCCAGCCTAGATCTGATCAACACAAACCACTGTCCTTGCTCCTCTCGGATCCAGTGATCACAAATGTCTGCTGTTCTCTCCAAACACAACATCAGGAGGGAGAAGAGAGGTGCAGCGGAAAAAAGGACATCTGGTAACCCAGAACAGAAAGGAGACCTTTGCATGATGTATGGCCAGTACTGACTGGTCTGCCATATATGAGGTGGAGAGCATCGATGCAAAGGTGGAGACGTTCAACTCCTGCATTCAAACTGCACTTGATGTATACATGCCAATAAGAAATAAGAAAACAACAACACTGGACAAGCCCTGGATGACTGAAAGAATAAAGGCTGCCATCAGGGTAAGACAGAATATTTTCAACAGATGGGGAGAAACAATGACATGGAGAAAATACAGAAACACAGTGCAAATGCTTATCAAGGAAGCAAAGACAAGCTACTACAAAACTGAAATCCAGGACCTAAAGAAGAAAAACCCTAAGGAATGGTGGGACTTCATTAACAATGGACTGGGACCAAAGAAAACATCAGGAGGGAGAATACAGGTCGAGGGAATTGAAGACGACGACGTGGCTGATGTTTTGAATGGTCTTTGCTGAGGCATGGACAAGCACCACACCTCTTGCCATCTTCCCCCTGCCCATGTCTACAAGGCAGGTTGAGCTGTGCAGCATTGGCCAGTTAAAGCAAGCTCTGACCAGACTCAGCCCACGTAAAGCATGTGGGCCTGATGGCATTCCAGCCTGGCTACTAAAAGAGCATGCAGAAGATCTAGCCCCTGTCATCAAACACATTGTTAAAACTGTCCCCTGCCAGTAGGAGGTGTTATCTGAGTGCACGATTCAGTATGACTACCTCCCAAAGTCCAGCACTAGTACCGCCCCTGTGAAAGCCACATACTCCTGGCTGACAGCTACAGACTCCATAAAACCAACAATGGTGAGGATGTTACTTGCTGATGTGTCCAAAGCCTTTGATCGAGTAGATCACGCAAAGTTCCTGCAACATCTGTCTGACATTTAACTGTCCAAGGTTACTAGCCTGGCTCCACAGCTACTCCACCGAAAGAGGGCAGAGGGTGATGGCAACTGGCACATTTAGCCCTTGGTCAGAGGACCATCCACAAACTGCACCACTAATCCTAGGAGGACAGGAAGTACCAGTGGTAACAACAACCAAGTATCTTGGTTTTCATCTAGACTCTAACCTCAGTGGTGACACCTGGAGCAGCCAGTGAGAATGGCCTCGATACGCCTTTTTGACTGTTCTTGCCAGTAATGTCCTACTGAAGATCTGGTCACAGTCTATACTACACTGGCCAGGCCTTGTCTGGAATACAGTGGAGTGCTGTTAGTTGGATGCAGTTAAAAAAGCAGCAGGCCCAACTAGACAGGTGCAGAGGAGGGCCTTGAGGATCATCTCCAGAGGTGGAGCAGTCCAACCACAGCTCCCGTCACTGCAGAGCAGGCGAGAACAGGCTGCAGTGCACCTGGTGAAGGACATGCACACTTGACCATCCACTGAATGACCTGCTCCCTCCAAGAAGAGGTAACTGCACCACCAGGCTCCTGAGAAACAGCCACAAACTGTCCTGTATAACTGCCCGTACAAATCGCCTGCGAAACGCCACTCTACCCACTGCTTTTTTAAAATCACATTTTAATATTTCAACTTCCATCATGAAACATGTCCTGCAATGTTTCAAATGTTCTGTATTCTACTTATGTCACGTACTGTGTTATGTATTTAACAGGTAGCCTAGCGGTTAAGAGTGTTGCGCCAGTAACTGAAAGGTCGCTGGTTTGAATCCCGAGCCAACTAGGTCAAAAATCTGTCATTCTGGCCTTGAGCAAGGCACTTAACCTCAATTTGTCCTTTAAGTCGCTCTGGATAAGAGCATCTGCTAAATTACAATAAATGTAATAAAAAATCATGTTTGTACATACATTTGTGCTGGGCAACCTCTTCTTCTCTTGTGCATAAATATAACAAAGTGTTTAAAGTGAAATAGTTAGTCTATACAGTGCATTCATTTTTACAGCCTTATTGTAAAAATGTTTTTTTTTTTTTTACAAACAACAACAACAAAAAATCCCTCATCAATCTACACACAATACCCCATAATGATAAAGCGGAAACAGGTTTAGACATTTTTGCAAATGTATTAGAAATAAAAAAACAGATACCTTATTTACATAAGTATTCCAGACCCTTTGCTATGAATCTCAAAATTTTGATCAGGTGCATCCTGTTTCCATTGATCTTCCTTGAGATGTTTCACAACTTGATTGGAGTCCACCTGAGTTAAATTCAATTGATTGGACATTGTTTGAAAAGGCACACACCTGTCTATATAACATCCCACAGTTGACATTGCATGTCAGAGCAAAAACCAAGCCATGAGGTCGAAGGAATTGTCCGTAGAGCTCCGAGACAGGATTGTGTCGAGGCACAGATCTGGGGAAGGGTACCAAAACATTTCTGCAGCATTGAAGGTCCCCAAGAACACCGGGCCTCCTCCATTCTAAAATGGAAGAAGTTTGGAATCGCCAAGATTCTTCCTAGAGCTGTCCGCCCGGCCAACCTGAGCAATCGGAGGAGAAGGGCCTTGGTCAGGGAGGTGACCAAGAACCCGATGATCACTTTGACAGAGCTCCAGAGTTCAGCCCGCTTGGAGTTTGCCAAGAGGCACCTAAAGGACTCTGACCATGAGAAACAAGATTTTCTGGTCTGTTGTTACCAAGATTGAACTCTTTGGCCTGAATACCAAGCGTCACTTCTGGAGGAAACCTGGCACCATGCCTACGGTGAAGCATGGTCGTGGCAGTATCATGCTGTGTGGATGTTTTTCAGAGGCAGGGACTGGGAGACTAGTCAGGATCGAGGGAATAATGAACGGAGCAAAGTACGAGAGAGATCCTTGATGAAAACCTGCTCCAGAGCGCTCAGGACTTCAGACTGGGGCGAAGGTCACCTGGCCCAGCCAGAGCCCAGACTTGAACCCGATTGAATAATTCTGGAGAGACCAGAAAATAGCTGTGCAGCAACGTCCCCATCCAACCTGATAGAGTTTGAGAGGATCTGCAGAGAAGAATGGATGAAACTCCCCAAATACAGGTGTGCCAAGCTTGTAAAGCGCCATACCCAAGAAGACTTGATGCTGTAATCGCTGCCAAAGGTGCTTCAAGAAAGTACTGAGTAAAGGGTCTGAATACTTATGTAAATTTGATATTTCCGTTTTTTATGAATAAATTAGGAAAAACATCTAAAAACCTGTCTTTTGCTTTGACATTATGGGGTATTTGTGTAGATTGTTGAGGGGAAAAAAACTATTTAACCAATTTTAGAATATGGCTGTAACGTAATAAAATGTGGAAAAGTCAAGGGGTCTGAATACTTTCAGATTGCACTGTATATAGCCAAGCTATCATTGACTAGGTATTGGCACCCCCATGTATATAGCCAAGCTACCATTGACTAGGTATTGGCACCCCATGTATATAGCCAAGCTACCATTGCTCATCATGTATTAATTCCTCGTGCTACAATCTTCTTTCCTATTATTATAATTGTTGTATGTGTTCTCCATTGTTGGTCAACATTTCACTGTTAGTCTACACCTGTTGTTTATCAAACGTGACAATTAAAATGAAATGACTACATATTTAGTTAATTGTCTTCTAAAACTATACTGAAAAAATATATAAACTTGACATGTAAAGTGTTGGTCCCATGTTTCATGAGCTGAAATAAAAGATCCCAGATATTTTCCATACGCACAAAAAGCTTATTTCTCTCAAATTTGGTGCACAAATTTGTTTCCATTTCTGTTAGTGAGCATTTCTCCTTTGCCAAGATAATCAATCCACCTGCGAGTTGTGGCATATCAAGAAGCTGATTAAACAGCATGATCATTACACAGGTGCACCTTGTGCTGGGTACAATAGAAGGCCACTCTGAAATGTGCAGTTTTCTCACACAACACAATGCCACAGATGTCTACATTTTGAGGGAGTGCACAATTGGCATGCTGACTGCAGGAATGTTCACAAGAGCTGTTGCCAGAGAATTGAATGTACATTTCTCTACCGAGAATTTGGCAGAACGTCCAACTGGCTTCACAGCCGCAGACCATGTGTCACCGTGCAAGCCCAGGACCTCCACATCTGGCTTCTTCACCTGCAGGATAATCTGAGATCAGCCACCCGGACAGCTGATGAAACTGAGGAGTATTTCTATCTGTAATAAAGCCCTTTAGTGGGGAAAAAATAATTCTTATTGGCTGATGGGTGGGCCTGGCTCCCAAATGGTTGGGCCTATGCCTTCCCAGGCCCACCCATGGCTGCGCCCTTGCACATTCATGTGAAATCCATAGAATAGGGCCTAATGAATGTATTTCAATTGACTGATTTCCTTATATGCACTGTACCCCAGTAAAATTGTTGAATGTTGTGTTTATATTTTTGTTCAGTTAAAATCTTACCAAAAAACTGATGATGAATATGTTTGGAAAACTGCATTGATCTGCCAATGAAAAATAATGTTTGTACATGAATTTGTACTGGTCAACCCTCTCCTCCTCTTTTGTATTCAGTTCTTCAATATTATATCTGATAGTATGAATGGTTCTTATAGTTGTATTCAGTTCTTCCATATTAGATCTGACCGTATTAATGGTTCTTATGGGCTGAGTGCCTGGAGTGACTCCAGTCATACCAAGTTTTCTTTGACCCTGTGATCTCACCAGGACAGAACCACCAGATGGTGGCAGTGATGTACCTTTCATTGATATGAATGCTCAGAGTGAAAGACGTGAGTACTACATGTGATGGCCCACATAAACCACAACCTTTCCTATTGTGTTAGTAAGGACCACAGCATATTCGGCAGCCATTGTTCAAAATGTGTTCATACATACGGTACAATGGGAGGGGGGTGTGGCATTCACAGGGGACCAGGAAGTTGATCTCAGACTTCTATTTAGGACTGGGATCCTATCCAGAGTTGACAGATTACAAACCCAGCCTGCCTCTCTCCTTCCACACTGATTCTAAACCTATAGTCACCTAGTCCTGATTGTGACAGTGGAGCCTAGTTTGCATTGCAGGATCTAGAGATGGCATCAGTAGACAGGTTTCCATTGGCCTAGGTTTATTTGACAAAAACATTTAGCAAAGAAATCATTGCAACATGATGGAAACGGCAGATACAGGAGACATTTTCTAAAGATCCACAAATGTTTTATCTTTTCAACAGGGGCAGGAAAACATTGAAGAACCACAGTGCAATGCCGCCAAGGTGTAAAAATGGCGCTGCTAAAATCAGAGATTCTTCTCCTGAGTACATACCTTGAATCTTGAGTACACACCGACGTCCCCTGTATATAAACCTTACATATAGGACATCAAGTTGTAAAATAGTCAACTACTCCTTTAATGGACTGGTAGGTGCTATGAAAGGGATGTTTAAAAAAAAAAAACTTTAATGTTGTATTTTGTTCATTGGTCCACTGTTAATACAACGGCAAAAATGTTGCATGTTAGCAGTCAAGTTTTCAAGATAGAGCACTTTCAGTACAGAGAAACAAGTGTGATGATGCAAATGAGGAAAATGATAATTGCATACAATTTGCATCATCACACTTGTTGCAATGTACTACAGTGTTTCCCAATCCTGGTCCAGGGGACACAAAGGGGTGCCCTTTTTAGTTTTTGCCCTAACACTCACACAGTGGACTCAACTAAGCAACTCCAGCCTTTGAATGGAATAAGGTAGTGAGGGCAAAAACAAACAAGTACACATTTTTACATTTTAGTCATTTAGCAGACGCTCTTATCCAGAACGACTTACAGTTAGTGAGTGCATACATTATTATTATTTTTATACTGGAATCGAACCCTCAACCCTGGCATGCCATGCTCTACCAACTGAGCTACATCCCTGCCGGCCATTCCCTCCCTACCCTGGACGACGCTGGGCCAATTGTTCGCCGCCCCATGGGTCTCCCGGTCGCGGCCGGCTACGACAGAGCCTTTTGGGACCAGGATTGGGGAACACTGCTGTACTGAAAGTCCTCCATCTTGAGAACTTCACTGCTGACACGTACATTTTTGGGGATTGTATACAGGGTGAGGAAACCGATGTGTACATTTGTAATTTGATTGAACTATCCCTTTAATTAGAGTTATTTTGGAGTTACATTTAGTCAGAGGTGCATTTGCTCTAAGCATGTGCTATAAATAAACATTATTTTATTTTATAAAGAAAACTTATTTTGTCATCTCTTAAGAAGGATAGGCCAACTGAACGAGTGTGCTCACATACTCCCTTAAAAGACCTTTGCTTGAAAAACGAGAAAAAAGTGGCAGTAGTACGGTTTGTCAATTTTGAGACGCCATAGACCCCTTTCTGTGTTAACAAACATAGCTGCAAGAGGGGGATGGGCGCGAGTTGGTGGCAGAACAAGGGGGAGTTCTTATAGAACGCCAGCAAAAAAAAAAGCCTCTATTTACATGTTGCTTATGAGTGTATTTCACACTACTTTTGGATTATACTTGGATTTTAAGGTTCATATGAATGCCCTGTTAATATAATGTTTGTGTCATCATCACAAATCAACTGCATTATACTTAAAAACACTTCAACTTCAACCAGTAAAATGGCTCTTTGGCTATATTTTGCTATAGGCTATATCAATAATCGTTAGCATTGTAGCTAACATTTACATTTTAGTCATTTAGCAGACGCTCTTATCCAGAGCGACTTACAGTTAGTGAATACATATATATATTTTTTATACTGGCCCCCCGTGGGAATCGAACCCACAACCCTGGCGTTGCAAAGCATTGCTCTATCAACTGAGCTACATCCCTGCCGGCCTTTCCCTCCCCTACCCTGGACGACGCTGGGGCCAATTGTGCGCGCCCATGAGTCTCCCGGTCGCGGCCGGCTGCGACAGAGCCTGGATTCGAACCAGGATCTCTAGTGGCACAGTTAGCACTGCGATGCAGTGCCTTAGACCACTGCGCCACTCAGGGAGTACAACTGCTGCATCCAAAATTGTTATTTTGCAAAGATCACAACCAAATATAATCATAGCGGCTGTTCAAGCAAGAATCAAAACATAATTGTAAGCATATGAGAACCCAAAAAAGTTATTTTGTTTAGAAGTACAAATGTAAATCTAGACTACTGCCCCAAGAGTCGCACGCATCTGTTTGTGACGTCAGTGTGTCATGTACTGGAAAAGGGTCTATAGCCACTTCCTCAAAATAGTCAGAAAACTCAAGAAATCTGTCTTTAATGTTGATGTTTTTGCAGAGGAAATCTTAGTCGTGCAATTTTACATCTAACTAACATGTTTGGTTCAGTATTTCTCAATGAAAAAAACCTGCATGAAAACGAGTTTTCTCAAGTTTAATGACAACAGAGACTTTAATGAAGAATCCCTACTGTTGACCAATCACCAACGCAGGGCGTAGACTTCGCCACCGATTTGCCTCGAGGAAAAAATGTTGTGTTCCCGAAAAGCCGAAAAAACCCTTACCGAAAGTCCAAAACGAAAACCTCACAAAATGTTGTCATAATATATGCACAAACTCTTCCGAACTGTTTTGGCTGGAAAGCATGCTGACGCCTTAAAGGCTAACACAAAGTCTGTCTTACAATGGTTTCAGTAGTCCTACATTGTCACAAGGTATAGATTATACCCCTATTTAGACCTGAAGTAGCAGACAGTCTAAATCCAGATTAGTGACAATATCAGAACGCTTAAACCATTTGTAACATAATTATTGTTAGCCCAGCATAAAGTTTGAGCTTTCCTTTCAACACCATGGAGTGAATCCTTACCACTGCTACACCTGGCTATCAGCCACCGGAGCAAAGTCTGGCAGCGAAAACGTTTATTCAGCCTCATTTACGGCCTTAAAAAACATAGCTGATATGGCTGACTTGCTTAAACAAATATGGTTTCTACTGACTCCTTCTGGATTTGTGTAAGTCAATAGGAACTGCCGAGTTAAATAAAGGTTCAATAATATAAATAAAATATGTCCATAATAAAATGGCCACTGTAAAACACACAGGGTGTTCACTCCTTAGGCCTACCTTCCTTTCTGCGTCGGACTCCGGCCTCATGTCTGGGGTGGAAAATCTACTTCTGAAAGTACCATGCTTAGATGCATAATAACATCTCAGATTGAACTCTTCGCAAACAGCGACAGTTTCGTTGCAAACAAGACACTGTAGTGTCGAGTCAATGCTGCTAATCATTGCTGTTAAACAAAGGAGTCCGCTTATACTGAACTTTGATCATAAGGTTTATTCATATCACAAGATGTCAGCATAAGTGTACAGGTGTCCAGATCACCCGGAGAGCAGTGGTTCCCTGATTACAATGTCTGCTCTAACCTCTTCTTCGTTTAAACCCAGTATATATAATCTTCCCCAAAATATGGGTGGCTCCCTCTACTGTCCAATCCCCTGTCTTCCCTGGGGCGTCACCTAAAAACGGCTCTCTTTGAACCTAAATAAACATCCCCTCAGGTTCCACTTGAAAACGTTAACCAAGTCATAATCTTAATACACTACAACACACTGGTTTGATATTGTAGAAATACAATGAATATATTTTAATAGAACAGGTAGGACTATTAATATCTCCCGAGTGGCGCAGTGGTCTAAGGCACTGCATCGCAATGCTAGCTGTGCCACAGCCGGCCGCGACCAGGAGACCCATGGGCGGCGCACAATTGGTCCAGCATCGTCCAAGGTAGGGGAGGGTTTGGCCGGCAGGGATGTGGGTTTGTTTACCACCAGGGGGCCTGTTCAATAGTGCTGGACTTTGGGAGGTAGTCATACTGAATCGTGCACTCAGATAACACCTCCTACTGGCAGGGGACAGTTTTAACACTGTGTTTAATGACAGGGCTAGATCTTCTGCATGCTCTTTAGTAGCCAGGCTGGAATTCCATCAGGCCCACATGCTTTAGCATGCTTTGAGTCTGTTTAGGAGCTTGCTTTAACTGGCCAATGCTGCACAGCTCAACCTGCCTTGTAGACATGGGCAGGGGAAGATGGGGCGGCAGGTAGCTTAGTGGTTAAGAGCGTTGTGCCAGTAACCGAAAGGTCGCTGGTTCTAATCCCCGAGCCGACTAGGTGAAAAATCTGTCGATGTGCCCTTGAGCAAGGCACTTAACCCTAATTGCTCCTGTAAGTCGCTCTGGATAAGAGCGTCTGCTAAATGAATAAAATGTAATGTAAATGTAATGGCAAGAGGTGTGGTGCTTGTCCATGTCTCAGCAAAGAAGCCATTCAAAACATCAGCCACGTCGTCGTCTTCAATTCCCTCGACCTGTATTCTCCCTCCTGATGTTTTCTTTGGTCCCAGTCCTTTGTTAATGAAGTCCCACCATTCCTTAGGGTTTTCTTCTTTAGGTCCTGGATTTCAGTTTGTAGTAGTTTGTCTTTGCTTCCTTGATAATCATTTGCACTGTGTTTCTGTATTTTCTCCATGTCATTGTTTCTCCCCATCTGTTGAAAATATTCTGTATTTTCCTGATGGCAGCCTTTATTCTTTCAGTCATCCAGGGCTGGTCCAGTGTTGTTGTTTTCTTATTTCTTATTGGCATGTATACATCAAGTGCAGTTTGAATGCAGGAGTTAGAACGTCTCCACCTTTGCATCGATGCTCTCCACTCATTTATGGCAGACCAGTCAGTACTGGCCATACATCGTGCAAAGGTCTCCCTTTCTGTTCTGGGTTACCAGATGTCCTTTTTTCCGCTGCACCTCTCTTCTCCCTCCTGATGTTGTGTTTGGAGAGAACAGCAGACATTTGTGATCACTGGATCCGGAGAGGAGTAAGTACAGTGGGTTGTGTTGATCAGATCTAGGATGGAGTCCCCTCTGTGGTCTTGTCTTTGGCCACTTGTTTCATGTCTGGATGGGAGTTTGTCAGCATCTTGATGGGCAGGTGATTAAAGTCTCCACACAGGATGAGACCCATTTGGGGAGAGGACATCCTGATCACATGGACAGTGATTATGAGATAATCCACAGTGTTCTGCTGCAGTGTTTTGTCATGTGCCCATGGTGGATGTTAGAGCACTCCACTACCAGAGATGAAACTGAGCTGGGGTGTTGTTTAGGACGGAGCTGAAAACACTCAAACTCTTCTTTCTCTAGGTCAGTTATTCTTCTCTTTGCCTGCATACTGTGATTCACATACATAGCCACACCCCCTCCTCGCACCCCCTCTCTGGACCTGTCATTTCTGAACAGCTGATAGTCTTTGTCATCCGAACAGCCTTAATTCGTCGGGGCATGGACTCTACAAGGTGTCGAAAGCGTTCCACTGGGATGCTGGCCCATGTTGACTGCAACGCTTCCCACAGTTGTGTCAAGTTGACTGTCAGTGGATTTCTACTCCGAATAGATCGTTCTATCTCCTACAACAGATGCACAATTGGATTGAGATCTGGTGCCTCGGAAGACCACTGCAGTAACCTGAATTCACTGTCATGTTCGTGGAACCATTCCTGGACAAGCCTTCTGGCATGGGGCATAAAATCTATTTGCAGATGGATAACTGCTGTCATGAAGGGATACACCTGATTGGCAATGACGTTTAGATATCCTGTAGCATTCAAACTTTGCTCCACTTTTATCAAAGGGCCCAATGTGCCATGAAATCACACCCCACACCACCACCAACAGCCTGCAATGCTGACACACGGCATGGATGCATGTACTCGTGGTTTCCTCAATACCCTAGTCCTCTCAATATCTTTACAGTAGAGCTATCTAAGGACTGCAAAACTGACAAGGTGCACACTGATCATTAAAGAGATGCTACCATTCCACAAGCGTTTCCGTTCCTCTGCACAGTTCTCTCACAGTGAGAAACAATAGGATTACAATAGAGTGTTCTATGCTTTCTTAATTTGATCCAATCCACTACTACTTCTTATGTATACGTTGGTGTCTTTTTAAATTGCCCAACATGTAGAATCTCATGTCACAGTCAGAGCAGGAGTATGGCTTCTCTCCCTGTATGTGTTCTCCGATGAAGTTTTAGCTCATTTGATGTTGAGAAGCATTTTACACAGTCAGAGCAGGAATAAGGCTTTCTCTCCTGTATGTATACGTTCATGTACTTTTAAGGTGCCCAGTTGAGAGAAACTCTTCCCCACAGTCAGAGCAGGAGTAAGGCTTCACTCCTGTATGTATCCGTTCATGTACTTTTAAGGGGTCCAGTCGAGAGAAACTCTTCCCACAGTCAGAACAGGAGTAAGGCTTCACTCCCTGTGTGTATCCGTTGGTGTGATTTTAAGTGGCCCAGTCGAGAGAAACTCTTCCCACAGTCAGAGCAGGAGTATGGCTTCTCTCCTGTGTGTGTTCTCTGATGAACTTTTAGCTCAGTTGATGTTGTGAAGCGTTTTTACACAGTCAGAGCAGAAGTAAGGCTTTTGTCCTGTATGTTTAGGTTCATGTTGTTTTAAGTGGCCCTGTTGAGAGAAACTTGCCCCACAATCAGAGCAGGAGTAAGGCTTCTCTCCTGTATGTGTTCTCCGATGAAGTTTTAGCTCATTTGATGTTGAGAAGCATTTTACACAGTCAGAGCAGGAGTAAGGCTTTTCTCCTGTATGTATACGTCCATGTTGTTTTAAGGTGCCCAGATGAGAGAAACTTGCCCTACAGTCAGAGCAGGAGTAAGGCTTCTCTCCTGTGTGTATACGTTGGTGCGATTTTAATCTTTCCTGATGAAAGAAATTCTTACCACAGTCAGAGCAGGAGTAACACTTCTCTCCTGTATGTGTTCTCCGATGAACTTTTTAGCTCATTTGATGTTTTGAAGCACTTTACACAGTCAGAGCAGGAGTAAGGCTTCTCTCCTGTATGTATACGTTCATGTACTTTTAAGGAGCCCATTTGAGAGAAACTTGCCCCACAGTCAGAGCAGGAGTATGGCTTCTCTCCTGTGTGTATACGTTCATGTACTTTTAAGGCGCCCAGTCGAGGGAAACTCTTCCCACAGTCAGAGCAGGAGTAAGGCTTCTCTCCTGTGTGTATTTTTAGGTGTATTTTTAGCTTTGATAGAAATGTAAAAATCTCCTCACAATGTGGGCAGTGGTGAGAACTCTTAGCTCTGTGATCTTCCTGCTGTTGCTCAGCTGGATGTAGAGAATTTCTCAACATGGTCTCCTGTGTGAACAACATCAGAAGAACCAGTCAGTTGGTGTGATATACATGTTAATCAAATGTATTTTATGAGAAGTAGTCACAAAGTGCTTTATAGAAACCCAGCCTAAAACCCCAAAGAGCAAGCAATGCAGATGTAGAAGCAATATCATCCTCCACTCACTATCACAAGGGTTAGTAACTACACAGACTCATTTAATAGAACTTTAAAACATTGGCAGTTTGTCTACTTGACTTATTTAGTCTATCTCTGATCACTCCAGATAGCCCAGTGAATAAAACAAATGCTGGCAATACTGGTGTCAAACCATGTAAGTGTCAATAGCATGAAATAATATCTACCTTCTCATTGAAACAGTTCTACTGCAACTGTTCATGCACAGTGGGGAAGCTGGAATGAATAACACAAACTTAGTTAGATAGAACCTGCTCTTACCATGAGAAACAGATTTCCCAACTCTTCTCCTGATCTTTAATGTTGACATTCAGCTCCAGTGTTTGACTGCAGTCTTCCAGCTTCACTGATGCCATCTCTGGATCCTGCAGTGCAAACTGGGCTCCACTGTCACAATCAGGACCCAGTGACTCTAGGTTTGGACTCAGTGTGGAAGGAGAGAGGCAGGCTGGGTTTGTCCTCACTATTGCTGTTACCGGCCTCAGATTTAATTCTAGTCGTCCTGCTAGTAATAATGAGAAACAGACACAAAAAGTTATTGTCTTGACAGTTCTGGCACTTTCTTTATACTCTTAAAATATACTCTTCTTGCTAAATTATCTAATTACGAGCTTGACTTGGACTGAAATAGGTGCCAGTACTCATTTTGAGTTATTGCACACGAGCGCTTCACAGAGGAGGCGTTCCCTAACAGAAATATGCAGATGTGTGCTAGAACACACCAATAGGATCTCGCTAGCTCGTGCTTGGCTCTGCCCACTATGACACATCTGTTCCCATTGGAAACGACCAGCTGTGGTCTATCTTGGCTTTGCTATAAAAAAATCATTGGTGCAACCGTCCGTGCGTTCAGGGATCCTTGGGATGGCCCTACCCCATTATATGAGAAGGGCGGTGCTTAATTTGAGCTGGATCCTCCGGTACCTCTCAGTTTTGTAGTCTTTCGTTCGGAACCCATTTGCCAGGATCAGGTAGCCTACCTCTTGTGGCAAGAAAAAATACTAATAAAAGCAATCAGAGTAATTACATTTAGATTCCTCTGTAATTGTCATGCCCACAAAAAAAACGTAATGTGAAAACGTGCATGATATTCTAAGAATTGGTTCATGTTGGGCCGTCCCGGTTTATGGTTTGCGCAACATTGTAGCCTAGACCAAGGCGTGGCCATTGCTGTGGTGAGAGAGAGAAGCACGCCTGTATCTCTCACAGAAATACAATGACATTCACTTTCTATGATCTCTCTCTCCTCTCTGTGCTGTTATAGACATAAACCGGCAACTCTCTTCTCTCCAGCATTGCACTTCATCATTTATCTCCTAATAGAATAATAGCTGTGGGAAGTGTGCTGGAGGGTTGCTGCAGCACTCTGCAGTCTGTTCAGAAAGAAATTAAATAATTCCCAATACTACACCATGGGAGTAAGACTAGAATTTCGCCACAGAGGATCCATAGCTAATTTTTAAAATAGCCTAGCTGTGGATTGTGTGTAGCCAAATCACAAGGCATGCCTAACGTGTGGCAAATCTGTCAGTTAACAGCATGCAGCCAAAACAGGCCTTTCACAAATATTTCTAATACAATCGCTGGAAAACAGAGGTTGTAAAGCAAATGGATCCTGCTGAAAATAAAATACTAATGTCTGTATGTTACCAAGTTAACAACTTCCAAATCGGCCTATTGAGTGAACAGCATTGTTTAAAAAAGTAAAGCAAGAGAGAGATAAGCTTTTGGCCGGTGAGTGAGCTGCACATCATTGGGTGAGGCAGTGAAACTGGAAAGCTTTTTTAGGACTATATCTTCCTCCTCATATTGTACAATGTGTTTCTCTGCACACTTAGGGGCCTCGGCTATTGATGGATTCAAGACAATGTCGTTTTTATTGATCTCAGATTCTCAGTGTCAAAGTAGCCTGTCATTTTGGTCATTTGTGAGGTATTAAAAAAGATTCTGCAAAAGTCTCCAGTCATCTAAAATTATGTAGAACTGCATGAAATCCATTTATAAAAAAGAACACATTTTTCCCCAGACTCTAGGCTACAAAAATATATTCCATGTGTGTAACTTCTGCAAGTGGCTCCACACCACTGCTCTATGCCCGTACGCGAAAGCCATGATAATGCATGCAATGCTTTGTTATAAAGGTTGTTTGTTTTAATCCGTTCTGGTACCTCAGAGCCCCCAGGTCACCCCTCTCGGGCTCACTTTGGTTTCCCGGCACCGCCCAATTTACAAATGAAGCACTGGAGAAGTGGGTAGCTGCCGCTGCCTCCCTCCGGGACACTTCTCCTTTGCATAAAGTTAATCAGGCTGTTGATTGTGGCCTGTGGAATGTTGTCCCACTCTCTTCAATGGCTGTGCAAAATTCCTGG
Source organism: Coregonus clupeaformis (assembly GCF_020615455.1). Taxonomy (NCBI): domain Eukaryota; kingdom Metazoa; phylum Chordata; class Actinopteri; order Salmoniformes; family Salmonidae; genus Coregonus; species Coregonus clupeaformis. The sequence goes on from NW_025537518.1 coordinate 17,091, forward strand.
ATATTTGCGGGAACTGGAACAAGCTGTGGTACACGTCGATCCAGCCCTCCCAAACATGCTCAAAGGGTGACATGTCTGGTGAGTATGCAGGCCATGGAAGTATTGGGACATTTTCAGCATGTTCAATTGTGTACAGATCCTTGCGACATGGGGCCGTGCATTATCATGCTAAAACACGAGGTGATGGAGGTGGATGAATGGCAGGACAATGGGCTTCAGGATCTTGTCATGGCATCTCTGTGCATTCAAATTGCCATCGATAAAATGCAATTGTGTTAGTTGTCTGTAGCTTATGCCATCCCATTCCATAACCCCGATACCACCATGGGGCACTCTGTTCACAACATTGACATCAGCAAACCGCACGCACACACAATGCCATACACGGTGGTCAGCAGTTGTGAGGCTGGATGGGCATAGTGCAAGATTCTCTAAAACAACATTGGAGGCAGCTAATGGTAGAGAAATTAACCTAACATTCTCTGGCAACAGCTCTGGTGGACATTCCTGCAGTCAGCATGCCAATTGCATGCTCCCTCAAAACTTGAGACATCTGTGGCATTGTGTTGTATGTATGAGTGGCATTTTTGTATTTGTTAGGGATCCCCATTAGATGCTGCCAAGCACCTCCTCAGCTACTCTTGTCCCCAACACAAGGTGCACCTGTGTAATGATGATCATGCTATTTAATCAGCTTCTTGATATGCCACACCTGTCAGGTGGATGGATTATCTTGGCAAAGGAGAAATGCTTACTAACATGGATGTAAACACATTTTTGCACAACATTTTAGAAATAAGTTTGTGTCTGTAACATTTCTGGGATCTTTTCTTTCACCTCATGAAACATGGGACCAACACTTTACATGTTGCGTTTATATGTTTGTTCAGTGTAAGCAGTATATATATTTTTAATCATACAAACTATCAATAACTGAAATTTTAATTGAACTAAATCAGCTTTTCTGTTCTAATCAGGTCCATTCACAGGCTCAGAAGGATCCTGTGAGGGTGTAAAATGTTCTGGCAACAGTAGTCCTTGCAGGGCTTCTGCCGTGAAGTCTTGGAGGCCCCAAAACTTCTCAGCTGCAGTACAATTAATAACTGTGGCTGTAAATCCTAAAAATCCACCTTCCAAAATAAGTGTATCCAGATCACTTGATTGACGTACAACATTTGCAACTGGTTGCAGTGCATCCAACTTTTAGGTGCATACACCGCCACCTACTGTACTGGTGTGTGAGGCCATTCACAGACTACATACATTAAATTAATTTATACGGTAATTAATACAAAATTGCAGTATTAGCCTGCTCTAAAAAATGTGAGGGTAAATGTTCTTGGTTCGTGCAGGTGACTGATCTTCTCAGCCCAATTGGCAGTACGCCCAGAACATTGTTCTGGGAACCAAAAAAGGGATATCTCAGTTTCAAGGTCTCAGCTTGGAGAGAAGAAGCCTTGTGAGGTATTGGTCGGTCACAAGCAGGAACAAAATGTTAATGATAAATTAATTATTAATAAGCTAAATCATGCAAATATAACTTGTCTGTGTAAGCAGTATATAGGACAACTAACGGGACTGCCCCGGCAGAGCTCCCGACCGTCGTGTACTATGGTGCTTTTAAGTTTGTTGGAACCTCTCCAGCTTGCTGATAAAAAATAATGATTAATTTAAGTTTGACTTTGAGTCCCTTCGTGACAATTTTCCACAACAAAAACCAACCACCCCATTCCACTATTTAACCCTATCTAGTCCTACGCCAGACCACTACCACTCAACACCCCCTGCAGCTGTTCTGCAGTAAATCCTCGCAATCCCAAGTACTTCTCTGCCGCTGCCACCACAGCCTCTATTTTCTGGGACTTTTTGATCCATTTCTGCAGTACAATTGACAACCATTGCTATAAATGCTAAAAAGCCCACCTTACTGAAGCACATATTCTTCCCATCACTCTCTCTTGGTCTCTGCCTACTCACAGGAATCCTCTCAAGATCCCTCACCCTGTACCCATCTTCCTCTACCACTCTCTTCACTGCTTTGGCATACAACACTTTCTGTATTACTGTAACCCTGGCAACCTCAATCTGCCTTTCTCTCACCTGACACCTCAGATCCCCAGCCCGTTAGCACCCCCATAACTAACACACAGAACTTTCTCTACCGATACCACACATTTCTCATCTCATGCCCTCCTGCAGACTTGTCACATCTAGGCATCTCACGCCTACACACTGCTGCAACAGGCCCATAAACTTCACCCCTAAAACACTGTAGTATTTACAGAACAAAAGCGCTCACGGGATAACTGACACTTCCTACCTCGACCTTATCTGGCAGAGACTATGCATCAAAATCCAGCATGACATAATGTATTCTCTGTTTCCCCACGCTCTACACCAGATCTACGTCTCACCAAACAGAGGGCGTCACAGACACCTGGAATCTTCCATTTCAACTGCTCATCCTCAACACTTAAACCTAACCCCGTTATCACTCCTTTCAATGCCACACTGTTCCGGAGAGCAATTAAAGTCACAATTCCTGTCTCTAATCGCGCCTGCTCCCTCTGGACAGAGGAGAAACAAATTATCAAGAATCCACTCCGAGTTACTTTCACCAACTCAACAGTCCCCAACCTCTTCTCCACCTAACCTGACACCACATATGGATCCATTCTCTCTACAAATCTCACTCCCATTGGGCCAGAATCATCCTTATCATCCTCGGAACGAGGCCCGAACTCGGAGTTCCTCACCGCAGGTAATTCATCCATCCATCTTCTCCTTCATCAGATCTTCCAGAAGATTTGTGCATCCCCCACTGCAATCCCCCACTCCACTTTTTTTTATTGTCTGCCATCTTACCACGTGTCTCAGCTCATCCACACCCCACTAGCTTCATGTAGCTGCACACGAATTATGTACCACAGTATAAATGATAATAACCATAAAACCTAGCAGTCATAACAGGGAAATGGTTCCAATCATTTTTCCACCATTCATTTTTCCCATAGGGGATTTTAGAAACACTTAAAATAAGGGCTGTGTTTCGTGTAGGCTTACGCTGGCATGGCGTTTTGATAACCATGTCAATCTCTCTATCAATATTTTCGCCTGTATTTACCCCTACAAAAATGACATTTAATTAGCTGCTAATGTGGCTATCATAAAGAACTACAAATGCCATGATGATCTGGACAAAATTGCTGAATCGAGTCAAAGGTAAGGATCTCTGGGTTAACTATCTAATGTTAGCTAAATTTAGTAATGAATAAATAGGCTACATTTATTTAAATGGTCAATTCTGTGAACTGTCTTGTGCAAGTTTTAAATTGACACAATACCTGTTAGCAAAGGTGTCAGCTAGAGATGACGTGCAGGAGATTGCAGTGATTTGTTGTTTTGCATGATGTCTACTTTGATGATAATTAGAGTTTTATAATCTGAGAGGAAATAGAGCCAAATATATTGCTAAAAGTCACGCCAGGGTAAGCCTACACAAAACAGCCCTTATTTTAAGTGTTTCTAAAATGAATAAAAAGGGAAAATGATTGGAACCATTTCCCTGTTTGACCGCTAGGTTTTATGACACCATTTTTGCAAAAATAACAATAATAAAAAAAACAGCATGATGCTGCCCCCACCATGCTTCACCGTTGGGATAGTGCCAGGATTCCTCCAGACGTGACGCTTGGCATTCAGGCCAAAGAGTTCAATCTTGGTTTCATCAGACCAGAGAATCTTGTTTCTCATGGTCTGAGAGTCCTTTAGGTGTCTTTTGGCAAACTCCCAGCGGGCAGTCATGTGCCTTTTCATGAGGAGTGGCTTCCGTCTAGCCACTCTACCTTAAAGGCCTGATTGGTGGAGTGCTGCAGAGATGGTTGTCCTTCTGGAAGGTTCTCCCATCACCAGAGGAACTCAGTGACCACAGGCTTCTTGGTGACCTCCCTGACCAAGGCCCTTCTCCCGCTATTGCTTAGTTTGTCCGGGGCAGCCAGCTCTTGAAAAAGTATGGGTGGTTCTACACTTCTTCCATTTAAGAATGATGGAGGCCTTTCGATCATATCCTTGGACTAAAATGATTGACACTCAGGTGCAAGCCTAACATCATGTGCAAAGGGCCTTTGGTTAACGTAGCACATATTCAATGATATCTCTTTTTCTCACGTAGGCTGTTCATTTCTGATCTTTGATACTTTTTCTGGTTTATAAACGTATCATGGTATACTACGTTAACGCCATACGTATGGGCCATATTGTTACTTGGTAGCTACTAGCAACAGACCCTGTGTTGTGGATCATCTACCACTATTTTGGACGGTCCATACTGTAACGTTAACGTTAGTCTCAGGCTTCACTAACTAGCGTTACTGTTTTAGGTGGAGCTATTCTTTGCTACTTTTCAAATAAATACTACGTGATATTTCACATAACATCTTGCTAGATATGCCTTTTGTTTTTATTGTGAGAAGTAATGGCCGAGAGAAGGCAGGAGATACTTTGTTTTGTTTAGTGTCGCTTAGGTTAGACTGCTCCCTTTAATGGATCAGTCGTCCACCAGGCTACACTCTACGATCAGGGGGAGGTGGGAGAGGAAGCGTTGGTTGTCTCGGTTAGGAGACAGTGGAATGGGGGTTCAGTGTTTTACTGTTAGGAAATATTTATGTTTGTTTCAACAGATCTTTACATATTTTCCTCACTACAAAATATTAATGCGGTCCTTGTGGTTACTAAACAGATTTTAGATATGCCTTTATGCTATAGCTTATTCCATGTTTACATCTTTGGTTAAATTACTTCAAATGCAAAACTTAAATTTACTTTGTGGAATGTCTGTGGAGTTTGTAAACTATCCAAGCTTAAAACAGGTTATTACTAGGCTTAAACAACTTCATCTATTGTGTTCCTACAAGAAACTCACTTGTTGAAGGATGAGCTACTTAAAGTATGCAGGAGACGACAAGGGCAAGTAGTAGCATCCTGTTTCTCCTCTCATTCTCATGGTGTTATGGTTTTAATTCACTAATCTGTTCCGTTTCAAGTGGATACTATTATAACTGATACAGCTGGTAGATACATTTTGATACAGGGAACTCTTTTGAATGAGCATATTAATCTGGATAATGTTTATGGTCCTAATGATGATAATCCCAAATTCTTTGAGAATGTATTTCTATTGATAGCCTCCATTCCTGGTAAAGTCCTAATGGCAGGGGGACTTTAATTGCTCTCTTGATCCTCATCTAGATCGCTCCTCTGGTTTAGACACTTCCCACTCGCAGAGTAGAAAGAAATTACAGCATTTCATTCAGGACTTAAATCTATGTGAACCTTGGAGGACTCAGAACCCGAGTAAAATGGAGTATTCATGTTACTCATCAACATTTAAGTCATATTCTCATGTAGACTACTTTTTAGTTTCTTGCTTCCCAATGTAGCAGGAAGTGGATATGATACTATTGTTTTGAATGACCATTCCCTTGTGTGATAATTCTATAGGGATACAAAACTAGTAAAAGGATCCTCTAGATGGCGTTTGCATCCCAGATGGTTACAGGACCCAGACTTCTTACATTACGTTGGAGTGCATATAGATGTTTATTTGACATTGAACACTGTTCAAACGTCAGCGAGTACCAGATGAGAGGCTTTCAAAGCACATATTTGCAGGCAAATTATACGTTTTACCTGTTTAAAATCAAATAAATCAGAAAATGAGAGCAATGGACAGCAAAATCAGAGAATTGGAGAGGGCAGCTTTTTTGGATAACTCAGTCGAAGTAAACAAGGAATTATTTGGTCTTAAAGCTCAGTATGAAGAACTTCCCACCTCAAAGGCTGCAAACAGCTTAACTAGGCTGAAACAGTCCTATGATCAAGGGGATCATGGTTTAGACACTCGCAGAGTAGAAAGACATTTTGTTAATGTGATCGTTCAGATGTTGTTTTTGCAACAATTGAACAAAAACCAGTTTTGGCTTCATCATTATGGGGTATTGTGAGTAGATTGATGAGGGAAAAAAACGATTTAATCTACCGTATTGGTCCGAATATAAGACGACCCTGATTATAAGACGACCCCCCGTTTTTCAACACAAACATTTAGAAAAACAGATTTGCAGACTAGATTTGCCGAACAAAGAACTTCATTTTATTTTAAAATAACAATATTAAAAACACAGTGAATTAAACACAAAGGCAAACTATGTACAGTATGATTCAAAATTAATATCAAGCAATAATAAAGCAACATTTTTAAATAACAGAGAAAATACAGGCCACACATTTAACTAAACTTAACAAAAATTCGCCAAACTTCTCCTCCGATGTCTCTCTATCCCTCACACACGTCCTCTGCCCCGCTGTGTTCGCTCTCGCTGTCATCGCTCCCCAGCTGCTCCGCTTCCACCGGCTCCTCCCAAAGCACGTCGTCCTCGCTGCCGTCCAATGCATTTGAGATGCAACATTTTTTAAAGCCATCGATGATGCTCTGTGAGGGAATAGCATCCCATGCATGCAGGATCCATTCACACAGTAGACTTCTCTCCGAAGTCTGACGGCAGGCGTTGGGCCAAACTTCGTTTCTCCGTCTAAGTGACAGTCCATTACGCCGCATCATCCTACGACACCAGCCGAGGCTGGCTTTAAATCCAGTGATGTTGAGCTCTCTGGCGATTTCCAGGGCCTTAACCTGGATGACAGCTCTGGTAATGGGCATTCCCTCACTTCTTTTTTTCCTGACATATTCAAAAACCCTCCGGTCAACCTCAATGAAACGACCACTTTGAGGACCACGGAAGGATTTTCGCTGACTGTTAGCATCTTTTTAGACGTTGTTTTTCTGCTCGCCATCTTCTTACATTACACTCAGTGACCCCGAATGTCTTGGCAGCTTGGCAGTTGTTAGATGACTCTGCCTTATTGACAACCATTATTTTGAAATTGGCATCATAGCTCCTCCGCTGTTGTTTATTGACCTGGCCCACTTTTGAGCCACTTGTCTCTAAATGGTCAGCCTGTCTTTCCATCTTTAAACACCGGTAACGGGCTGGTTGTTAAGGACGCCTCTTCCCTCCGTCCGGAACGAATTTTTGGCGCCATCTGTGCCCGCGAATGTGTATTGACATTTAAAGGGAGCGCCGAAGAAGAGAAACTGCGCTCTGAATACTAGACCCCGAATATAAGACGACCCGACTTTTTTGGACCTATTTCGAGGGGAAAAAAGGCCGTCTTATATTCGGACCAATACGGTATTTTACAATAAGGCTGTAACGTAACAAAATATCAAAAAAGTCCAGAGGTCTGAATACTTTCCGAATGCACTGTATATAGACAGGTGTGTGGCTTTCCAAATCATGTCCAACAAACTTAATTAGATAGAAGCTGCCCTTACCCTGAGAAACAGATTTCCCAATCTTCTCCTCCTCTTCTTCATCTTTAATTATGACATTCAGCTCCAGTGTTTTAATGCAGTCTTCCAGCTTCACTGATGCCATCTCTGGATCCTGCAGTAAACTGGGCTCCACTGTCACAATCAGGACCCAGTGACTGTAGGTTTGGACTCAGCGTGGAAGGAGAGAGGCAGGCTGGGTGTTGTCCTCACTGTTGATGTTACCGGCCTCAGACTTATCGGAATCGGCCAGTAGTAATATAGAGAGCACAGACACAAAAGTTAGTGTTGACAGTTCTGGCACTTTCTTTATTCTCTAAAAATATTTTCACTTTTTTCTTGTTCAATTATCTAATTCAGTGCTTGACTTGGACTGAAATAGGTGCCAATACTCATTTTGGGTGCCAGTACTGTTCATATTAAGGTGCAGGAGCTCCACAATACTTTTGAGCTAATACCTAACCTATAGTAGATAAATGCATAAATGACACAAAATCCATTTAGTACAAGGTTACAGTTTGTTTTAGACAGCACTGTGTGCTAATTTCCTGAATAACCTTGTCTTCACTGTATTACTTCAATCAAAAAACAATTGTATTTCCTGTTCACACCATAGCAACATTTATTGATAAAAACAGAAACTACTGAATGTGTCTGAATATTAGTACACATGTAGAAAACTGATAATCATTACATTCAGCTTCAAAACAGTAGTGCGACCGTGAAATTGTCTCTGATGCACCCGCACTGTCCTCACTGAAGTCCGTTGACGCTGACCGAGAGTAGCCGCCATTTTACCAGCTTGGGAATTTTACACAAAACCAATAACATGCTAAACGAACTCAGAAATCTCAAATAATCTGATTATTTATAAACTAAAACGAGAAAATTATGTACATCCACTCAGACAAACCCCAAATCTCTAGCTATGTGACTTGTAAAATAGTTTTTATCACGTTCTTTCACTCACTCGGTTTGACACAAAAATAACACATCAAACGTTTACCAAACGTGATAATACCTTAACGGATGTGTTAACTAGCATGTTATGACATGTTCTTTCGACATTAGAAAGTTTAAACGTGCTATTAACATACCTGTAGTAATAAATAGAAACGGACACAAAGGTTATCTTCTTGACTGCATAGTTCTGGCGCTTTCTTTATTGTGAAGAACGTGGGATGGGCGCGCCTGCCGGAACTTCCTGTTCCCCCACTACTACTGTGCAACGGTCCGTGCATTTCGGGATCCTTGGGACGGCCCTACCAGTGTTGCCAACTCATTTTCAGTGGAAGTTGCTAGAGGCAGGTCGATTTGTTGCTAAAAGTTGCTATATAACTTTGTGATGTCATTGCGTGATGAAGTCATTACGTAATAACGTAAAACTGCATAATTACGTAGAATACACAATAACGTTAATCAAATTGACTGGCCATCTCCGCGACAAATATGATTTGACATTTGTTAGTTTAGATTTGTTTGTTTATTATCATATATTTGTATTTGTAAAAGTAATATAAACACATAACATTTATATGATCAGATATTTTTATTTATAAACACAACACATTGAATTATTGAACAATTACACATTACACATTATTGAACAATTACATTTGATTTATATTCTTATTAACTAGTAGTGTATTGGTAGTTAGTAAACATGCTACCTAACTGATCAACAATTATAGGTACAAGGTAATAACAAGGTATATATGCTATCTTATTGAACAAGCAACTTAACTCAAATAATGATGTGCGCTAGGCATCTCTCTCCAGCTCTGGGCCCTTGGCATCACTGGGCCCTACCCCATTACATGAGAACAGGGTATCTGCCGCTGCCTCCTCCTCCTCCTCCGGGACACTTCTACTTTAAATAGATTTGATCAATCTGTTGATTGTGGCCTGTGGAATGTTGTCCCATTCCTCTTCAGTGGCTGTGTGAAGTTGCTGTATATTGGTGGGAACTGGAACAAGCTGTGGTACACGTCAATCCAGCCCTCCCAAACATGCTCAATGGTTGACATGTCTTGTGAGTATGCAGGACATGGAAGAACTGGGACATTTTCAGCTTCCTGGAATTGTGTACAGATCCTTGCGACATTGGGCCCTGCATTATCATGCTGAAACATGACGTGATGTCGGCAGGACAATGGGCCTCAGGATCTTGTCATGGTATCTCTGTGCATTAAATTTGCCATTGATAAAATGCTATTTTGTTCCTTCTCTGTAGCTTATGCCTGCCCATACCATAACCCTGACATGAACACGGGGTACTCTGTTCACGACATTGACATCAGCAAACCGCTCGCCCACACACCACCATACACATGGTCAGCAGTTGTGAGGGTGGTTGGGCATACTGCCAAATTCACTAAAACAAAGTTGGAGGCGGCTTATGGTATAGAAATTACCATTAAATTATCTGGCAACAGCTCTGGTGGACATTCCTGCAGTCAGCATGCCAGTTGCATGCTCTCTCAAAACTTGAGACATCTGTGGCATTGTCAGTGGTAGAAAAAGCACCCAATTGTCATACTTGAGTAAAAGTAAAGATACCTTAGTAGAAAATGACTCAAGTAAAACTGAAAGTCACCCAGTAAAATACTACTTGAGTAAAAGTCTATAAGTATTTGGTTTTAAATATACTTAATTATCAAAAGTAAATGTAATTGTTAAAATATACTTCACTATCAAAAGTAAAAGTAAACGTATTAATCATTTCAAATTCCTTATTAAGTAAACCAGATAAAACATTTATTTTATTTTATTGTATTTATGGATAGCTGTCACAATCGTTATGAGAAGGCGCAGCGTGGTAAGCGTACATCTTTATTAATTAACGTACTTAACACACACACGAACAAAACAACAAACCAAACGATACGTGAAGTCCTAGGTTATACACCAAAACAAACCTTACGGAACAAGATCCCACAATAAACAGTGCTAAACAGGCTGCCTAAGTATGGACCCCAATCAGAGACAACAAGCTACAGCTGCCTCTGATTGGGAACCACCCTGGCCAACATAGAAATACGAACTAGATCAACAACATAGAAAATACAACATAGACACTACACACCCTGGCTCAACATTTAAGAGTCCCCAGAGCCAGGGCGTGACAATAGCCAGGGGCACACTCCAACACTCAGATATCATTTAAAAACTAAACGTGTTTAGTGAGTCCACCAGATCAGAGGCAGTAGGGATGACCAGGGATGTTCCGTTGATAATTGCGTGAATTTGACAATTTTTCTGTCCTAAGCATTCAAAATTGAACGAGTACTTTTGGGTGTCAGGGAAAATGTATGGAGTAAAAAGTATATATTTTCTTTCGGAATGTAGTGAAGTAAAAGTTGTCAAAAATATAAATAGTAAAAGTACAGATACCCCAAAAAATGACTTAAGTAGTACTTTAAAGTATTTTTACTTAAGTACTTTACACCACTGGGCATTGTGTTGTGTGACAAAACTTCACATTTTAGAGTGTCTCCCTTATGGGGTATCTCATATATCCCAGCTTTACATAGGGTGGTAGATAGGCTTACCCTGGTGTAACGTTTTGATAACAATGTAAATCTCTCTAGGACAAGGTGACTTTGATCAATATATTCGCCTGCATTTACCCCGCAACTTAAAAAACGGCCCTTTTCTAAAAATAACATTTCATGAAATAACTCAAAGTGTAAACTGTAGCAATTTATTTCCCTTTATAGCTTATTAGCCTAATCATGACCTTCATCCATGCTGGAATACCCATCCACGACCCATTTTCAATGCCCTGGCTGAGGGAAGGAGGTTCTCACCCAAGATTTGACGGTACATGGCCCCGTCCATCGTCCCTTTGATGCGGTGAAGTTGTCCTGTCCCCTTAGCAGAAAAACACCCCCAAAGCATAATTTTTCCACCTCCATGTTTGACGGTGGGGATGGTGTTCTTGGGGTCATAGGCAGCATTCCTCCACCTCCAAACACGGCGAGTTGAGTTGATGCCAAAGAGCTCCATTTTGGTCTCATCTGACCACAACACTTTCACCCAGTTCTCCTCTGAATCATTCAGATGTTCATTGGCAAACTTCAGACGGCCCTGTATATGTGCTTTCTTGAGCAGGGGGACCTTGCGGGCGCTGCAGGATTTCAGTCCTTCACGGCGTAGTGTGTTACCAAATGTTTTCTTGGTGACTATGGTCCCAGCTGCCTTGAGATCATTGACAAGATCCTCCCGTGTAGTTCTGGGCTGATTCCTCACCGTTCTCATGATCATTATAACTCCACGAGGTGAAATCTTGCATGGAGCCCCAGGCCGAGGGAGATTGAAAGTTATTTTGTGTTTCTTCCATTTGCGAATAATCTCACCAACTGTTGACACCTTCTCACCAAGCTGCTTGCCGATGGTCTTGTAGCCCATTCCAGCCTTGTGTAGGTCTACAATATTGTCCCTGACATCCTTGGGGAGCTCTCTGGTCTTGGCCATGGTGGAGAGTTTGAAATCTGATTGATTGATTGCTTCTGTGGACAGGTGTCTTTTATACAGGTAACAAGCTGAGATTAGGAGCACTCCCTTTAAGAGTGTGCTCCTAATCTCAGCTCGTTACCTGTATAAAAGACACCTGGGAGCCAGAAGTCTTTCTGATTGAGAGGGGGGTCAAATACTTATTTCCCAATTTAAATCATTTTTTGACATGCGTTTTTTCTGGATTTATTTTGTTATTCTGTCTCTCACTGTTCAAATAAACCTACCGTTAAAATTAGACTGATCATTTCTTTGTCAGTGGGCAAACGTACAAAATCAGCAGGGGATCAAATACTTTTTTTCCCTCACTGTATGTTTGTGAAAGTGATGAGTATTGACTTTTCTCAATGTTAAAACAGAGCATAGGAATTGTAGTTTTACACAGAGCCAAATGTGGACGAATGTAATGGCTGAAAACCCTACATAGGGAGAAGGGATTTTGAGAGCTACTGCACTGCCGGCACTGAAGTCCGTTAATGGGCATATAGCAGCTATTTCTCAATGCTTGAAATGCATATAATATTAACTTGAGCACCCCCATAAAACATTCACAAATTACAAACTCATAAATCCATTTTTATAATACTGTAATATTGTTCTAAAAAGTTGGGTTTGAGGTTCTCCAAATCAAATACTAAAACGTATAGTCCAACTTGGTTCGCACCAGTTTACCATGGACTGTAGGCTGCAGCAGGCTCACCATTTACGATCTTGCTTTAGGGCCTTTCCGGCCGTCTTCGTGGTTATATGCAGGAAGCATAAATTGTACAATTGTAAGCTAATAAATACTTTTCCAAGAGAGAACTCATGAATATTTATGCAATAAGGCCCGAGGAGGTATGTTATGGTCAATATACCACGGCTAAGGGCTGTTAGGCACGATGCACTGCCTGAGTCGCCTAATTGCTATTATAAACTGGTTACCAACATATGTAGAACAGTAAAAAATATATATATATATTTAGTCATACCTGTGGTGTACGTCTGATATACCACGGCTTTCAGCCAATCAGCATTCAGGGCTCGAACAACCCCGACCACCCAATGTATATTTACTACAGTAAAATAATATACTGCACCAACTACATAAATATCTGATAGGGGCCATTATCTTCTATGTGGACTTTAAACGAACATCAAAATGGAGGACGCCATTTTAACAGCTCGTAAGATTATACATGTTTACACAAAACCAATAACATGAAAAACGAACACACACTGTTTTACATTAAAGGCCATACCCTGTTCAAAGGCACTTCAATATTTTCTTGCGGTTCACCCTCTGAATGACACACATACACAACCCATGTCTCAATTGTCTCAAGGCTTAAAAATCCTTATTTAACCTGTCTCTTCCCTTCATCTACACTGATATAAAGTGGATTCAACAGGTAACATCAATAAGGCATCATAGCATTCACCTGGTCAGTCTGTCATGGAAAGAGCAGGTGTTCCTAATGTTTTGTACATTCAGTGTATTTTTTTAGTTGACGCATGTCATGTCTGATATACATGAATAAAAGTGTTATTCACCCTGGACATGAGACTTGATTTCTGAACTTTTGAATTATAACCTCTAAGTGTTGTCTTGGTTGATAAAGTCTGCATGTTGTTTAAGTTACCATGGTAAAAATGTGAAGACCAATGTTCTATGAAAAAGTTATTTTGCATTTAGTCATCCCCCAAATGTGACCATTGAAAGCCTTGACCGTTGCATCCTTCCTCAGGGAACGGCCTGCTGGCATCAGGGTGGCATGTTTTTTGATGTGCTGCTCTGAGTTCCATGGCCAAGCAGACTCACTTGGGGACAGGGGGAAGAACACATTTTTATTCAAGTCTGAGAGACTTTAGAGGGAGAGAGCATGAGTTCTGAAGTACAATAAACCCAACCAGGGACCCTGAATTATCTGCTATATCACACAGACAGCACTAGTGAAGGCCTTGATTATCTGCTATATCACACAGACAGCACTAGTGAAGACCTTGATTATCTGCTATATCACAGACAGCACTAGGGAAGACTCCTTGATTATCTGCTATATCACACAGACAGCACTAGTGGAAGGCCTTGATTATCTGCTATATCACACAGACAGCACTAGTGAAGGCCTTGATTATCTGCTATATCACACAGACAGCACTAGTGAAGACCTTGATTATCTGCTATATCACACAGACAGCACTAGTGAAGGCCTTGATTATCTGCTATATCACACAGACAGCACTAGTGAAGACCTTGATTATCTGCTATATCACACAGACAGCACTAGTGAAGACCTTGATTATCTGCTATATCACACAGACAGCACTAGAAGGCCTTGATTATCTGCTATATCACACAGACAGCACTAGTGAAGGCCTTGATTATCTGCTATATCACACAGACAGCACTAGTGAAGACCTTGATTATCTGCTATATCACACAGACAGCACCTAGTGAAGACCTTGATTATCTGCTATATCACACAGACAGCACTAGTGAAGACCTTGATTATCTGCTATATCACACAGACAGCACTAGTGAAGACCTTCATTATCGCTATATCACACAGACAGCACTAGTGAAGGCCTTGATTATCTGCTATATCACACAGACAGCACTAGTGAAGACCTTGATTATCTGCTATATCACACAGACAGCACTAGTGAAGACCTTGATTATCTGCTATATCACACAGACAGCACTAGTGAAGGCCTTGATTATCTGCTATATCACACAGACAGCACTAGTGGAAGGCCTTGATTATCTGCTATATCACACAGACAGCACTAGTGAAGGCCTTGATTATCTGCTATATCACACAGACAGCACTAGTGAAGACCTTGATTATCTGCTATATCACACAGACAGCACTAGTGAAGGCCTTGATTATCTGCTATATCACACAGACAGCACTAGTGAAGGCCTTGATTATCTGCTATATCACACAGACAGCACTAGTGAAGACCTGATGATCTGCTATATCACACAGACAGCACTAGTGACGTGCCTAGCTCTTACTGCAGTCCAGTGCCTTGGACATCTTTGAAGTTTGGCCTCTAGTAATTTAGGAGGGCAACTTTATGAAGGCCTTATTCACCCTGGTCTTATCGTACAAGGCTCTACAGACGTATAAAATAAAGACAGGCTGTTTTTATTGTCATATTATTTGCGTTGATTATTATTCAACTGGTATGTGCATCAGGGTTTAATATTTCCCCTGTGTTTTACGAAATGTTCCATCCCGAGAATAAATCACTCTTCTCCT
>NW_025537519.1:0-32238 GCF_020615455.1 Coregonus clupeaformis
GGTGTAGCTGTATCTCAGTAAGTGGCCAGTTAATGGTCATTGAGGTGTTGTTGTATCTCAGTAAGTAGCTAGTGAATGGTCATTGAGGTGTTGTTGTATCTCAGTAAGTAGCCAGTGAATGGTCATTGAGGTGTCGTATCTCAGTAAATAGCCAGTGAAAGTTCATTGAGGTGTTGTTGTATCTCAGTAAGTAGCCAGTGAATGGTCATTGAGTTGTTGTTGTATCTCAGTAAGTAGCTGTCACGAACAGAAGAGGACCCAAGAGCGCAAGTTCAAATTCAGAGTTCTTTATTCAAGGTTACAGGCGGGAAGAGGAGTCCCAGGGGTGTCAGGGGTCTTTCAGGGTCCTCCTGTGGGTACCTGTGCTCCGGGGTCACCAAATGTCCGGGGGTGTCCAGTCCAAAGTGCTTAGTGTGTGTGTTCCCCAGTGATGGAGCGGCGTATCGGGCTGAGGGTGGTGAAACGTCTGGGCACGCTCATCTGGTGGTCGGAGACCTGGGGGAAACACACACACAACAGCAATATGAATGGCAGGCAGAAGTACAGATCAGGGCTGGGCAAATATCGTGGTGAGAGACAGAAGGCAGAAACGAGTTACCGGAGGGGCTGAAGATCGGAGAGTAGTCGAGGTCCAGAAGGCAGGTTGGGATAGACGGGGCAGTAGAACAAGGAGGCAGTCAAGAAAGGATCGGTATCACAAACAGGAGTCAGAGCGCAGACAGGCAGGTTACTGGTCCGGGTTTGAAGACGATCTGACAGGGCTTGGCTGAAACCCAGGGCTTGATATACTGGGAGAGGTAGTGGGGGAAATGCAGTTCAGCTGGCAGAGTAATTAGAACAGAGTGAGGCAAGGTGAGGATGGTGAGTGGGAAATGCAGTGCAGCTGGCCAGGTAACAAGAGCAGAGCAGGGCAGGTGGAGCTAGTTAGGCTGAGTAGAGAGAGGGAGGTGAGCAGAGTGGAAGATAATTGAATGCAATTAATGTTGCTACCAGGGAGAGAGAGTGCTCATGACAGGACCCCCCTCCAAGGGACGGCCCCAGAAGTCCCAAGAACAACATCATGCCGGGAGGGTGGAGGGGAGCAGGCGGCGGGTCAGAACTCCTCCGAGCGGTCCGAGTGAATCTCCCTCATCCTCAGAAGGAGCTGGAGGGTCACGGTCGGGAGACAGGACAGGCACTGAGACAGGAGCAGGGCGGGCCGGACGGCTAGGAACCCCTCTGGACGGCCCCCTACGGATTGCAGGCTGATCAGGATGTAGTCGGTGGAAGTCAGTGATAAGGGTCCGGTCCACTATCCTCCTGGCCGGGATCCAGGTCCTCTCCTCTGGACCATATCCCTCCCAATCAACGAGGTACTGAGACCCCTACCCCTTCGCCTAGAGCGAGCAGCCGCCGGACGGTGAAGACAGGACCGCCATCTACGAGGCGCGGAGGAGGTGGCGCCGGAGCTGCAGGGACCAGGGGACTTTCATGGACCGGCTTGACCTTGAGACGTGGAAGGTGGGGTGGACCGCATGGAAGCGGGCAACTGAAGTCGGACCGCCGTTGGACTGATGACTTTCTGCACAGGAAAAGGACCAATGAAGGCGAGGGGCCAGCTTTCGTGATACAACCCGCAGCGGCAGATCCCGGGCAGACAGCCAGACCTTCTGACCAACCCGGTAAGTAGGTGCTGGGTCCTCCGTCGGTGCTGGCACCGACGGCGTAGCTGGTTCCAGACTTCAGGAGCACAGTGCGAGCCTGGGCCCAAGTCGCGGCGGCAGCGGCGGGCATACGCAAGAGCAGACGGACAGGTGGCATCCGCCTCCTGGCTGGCAAACAGTGGAGGTTGATACCCGTGAGACACACTGAAAGGGGGAGAGCCCGGTGGAGGAACTGGTGAGTGAATTATGGGCATATTCCACCCAGAGCAGGTGTTGAGCCCAGGCCCGGGGATTTTGGGAAGCCACACACCTCAGTGCCTTCTCCAGCTCCTGGTTCATGCGTTCAGTCTGGCCGTTTGACTGCGGGTGGAATCCAGACGATAGGCTGGCGGTGGCCCCAAGGAGATGACAGAACTCCTTCCAAAAGGTTGCTGAGAATTGCGGGCCCGGTCTGACACTATATCCTGGGGTAGGCCATGGATACGAAACACATGTTCCAGGACCACCTGGGAGGTCTCTTTAGCAGAGGGTAGTTTGGGAAGGGGCACGAAGTGGGTCATCTTACTAAAGCGGTCAACAATGGTAAGGATGACTGTGTGTCCGTCAGAGGGCGGAAGGCCCGTAACAAAGTCCAGTGAAACGTGGGACCAGGGCCTCTTGGGTATGAGTAGGGGTTGCAGCAACCCAGCAGGAGGCTGGTTGGGAGTCTTGCTTTCGGGTTACAAGTGGGACAAGCTCGGATGAATTCTCGGACATCCCGTCTCATCCCCCGCCACCAGAACCGCTGGCGGACCAGATGAAGGGTGCGAGTGATGCCGGGATGACAGGCCAGACGGGATTCGTGCCCCCACTGAATCACAGGTGACC
This sequence comes from Coregonus clupeaformis, assembly GCF_020615455.1. Taxonomy (NCBI): domain Eukaryota; kingdom Metazoa; phylum Chordata; class Actinopteri; order Salmoniformes; family Salmonidae; genus Coregonus; species Coregonus clupeaformis. The sequence goes on from NW_025537519.1 coordinate 2,511, forward strand.
TGAGATTTGCTGGAACAAACAGACGGTTGGGGGCGCTGGTGCTTGGACCTGGCTGGTCCCGAAGAGCCTCCATGACCTGCTTCTCGATCTCCCAGGTGAGGGCCGCTACGACCAAGTGGCTGGGAAGAATGGGAGCTGTCATGGCGGTGGTCTCGTCCCTTCTGAAACATCCGGGGAAAGAGCATCAGGTTTGATGTTGCGAGATCCCGGGCGGTAGGAGAGCGTGAAATTGAAGCGCGTGAAGAACAGAGACCACCGCTGTTGACGGGAGTTCAGCCTCCTGGCTGTTTGGATATACTCCAGGTTCTTGTGGTCTGTCCACACTACGAATGGTTCCTTTGACCCCTCTAACCAGTGCCGCCATTCTTCAAGGGCGAGCTTGACAGCCAACAGCTCGCGGTTCCCAATGTCGTAGTTGCATTCGGCAGGGGTTAGCCGACGGGAGTAGAAGGCACAGGGGTGCATCTTGCCATCCTCAGCTGCTCTTTGAGAAAGCACTGCACCCACTCCCACGTCCGAAGCATCTACCTCCACCACAAACTGCCTTGCTGCATCTGGCATCTGGAGGATGGGAGCAGAAGTGAAACATGTCTTGAGGATATTGAAGGCCTTATCAGCAGCTGATGTCCATTGGTACGGTTGTTTAGTGCTGGTTAGCGCCGTGAGGGGTGCAGCCACTGTGCTATAGTTTCTGATGAATCTCCTATAAAAGTTGGCAAAGCCCAGGAACTGTTGCAACTTCTTCCGAGACTCAGGAACTGGCCAGGAAGTGACAGCCGACACCTTCGTGAGATCCATCTGAATGCTGCCCTCGGTCACCACATACCCCAGGAATGAAACGGTCTTGGCATGGAACTCGCACTTCTCTGCCTTCACGAAAAGAGAGTTCTCCAGCAGGCGGCGCAGGACCAACCGGACGTGAGTGCGTGTGTACTGACAGAGTCTTTGAGAATATTAAAATATCGCCAAGGTACACAAATACGAACGTATTTAGCATGTCCCTGAGGATATCATTCACTAGGGCTTGAAAAACTGCTGGGGCATTGGTGAGGCCAAAGGGCATGACGAGATATTCATAGTGGCCGGTTGGTGTGTTGAACGCTGTCTTCCATTCGTCTCCCTCCCTCATCCGCACCAGATGGTAGGCATTGCGAAGGTCCAGCTTAGTGAATACAGTGGCTCCCTGCAGCAGTTCGAAGGCAGACGAAAGTAAGGGCAGTGGGTAGCGATTCTTAACCGTGATGTCGTTCAGACCCCGGTAATCTATGCATGGACGAAGAGAACCGTCCTTCTTGCCGACAAAGAAGAATCCCGCTCCTGCGGGGGAAGACGACGGTCTAATTATCCCGGAGGCAAGAGAGTCATTAATGTAGTCCTCCATGGCCTTTCTTTCCTGGGCTGACAGTGAATACAGACGACCCTTGGGAGGTGCTGTGCCAGGCAGGAGATCAATCGCGCAGTCATAGGGTCTGTGTGGGGGTAGAGATGTCGCCTTGGATTTGTTGAACACCTCTTTCAGGCTGTGGTAACAGGCCGGAACATTGGATATGTCGGAGGTAGCGCTAGATCCTTCCCCGGTGAACGGGCAGGGTGGCCCCCTTAAACAGGTCTGGTGACAACTCCTTCCCCACTCACGGACTGTTCCTGTCTCCCAGTCGATGTGGGGGTTGTGCTGACGGAGCCACGGGTATCCAAGAATGAGTGGTTGGCCAGGTGAGTGTAGGAGGTGAAACTGGATGGACTCCTGGTGGTTTCCTGACAGCAGGATTGTCACAGGGGCGGAGATATGAGTGACAGTGCCAAGATGATGCCCATCCAGGGCTCGTGCAGGAATGGGTTGTGTCAGTTGATGATGGTTCACGCCCAGTTGCTGTGCAAGCTCAGGGTCCATGATGTTTGCTTCGGCTCCGGAATCCACAAGGGCGGCCAATGTATGAGTCTTGTCAGAAAGCTGAAGGCGGAGATGAAGCAGGGTCTTTCGGATGGAGGGAGACTGAAGGCTTGTTGAGCTCACCCGGATCTCCCCTACACCTGGTGAGCTGCGGCTTTTGCCGGACAAGTAGCTACACGGTGATTCTCGCCACCACAGTAGAGGCAAAGGTTGGAGCTTAGACGGCGCCGACGCTCCTCGGGGAGTCAGAGAGGCACGGCCAATCTCCATGGGCTCAGGCTGATTGAGTTGGCTATGGGACTTGACAGGCAGGGGCTGGACAGAAGCGGTATCGACCCGAGTACGGATGGCAGGTTGACTGAGACGGCCCTTCTCCCTCCTCCGGGTCTGTATACGGCGGTCAATGCGAACGGCAAGGTCAATGGCGGCATCAAGCGTTGAGGGCGGTTCATGGAAACAAGCTCGTCCCTGATATAGTCCGCCAGGCTATGGAGGAAGGCTTGCACCAGTGCCTCTGGGTTAAACGAGCTTTGACTGGCCAGGGTACGAAAGTCAATGGAGAAGTCTGCCACTGTCCGATTGCCCTGACGGATGGTGAGCAGAGCTTGTGACGCTTCGGCTGTTGGCGAGCCTAGGTCAAAGACCTTTAACATCTCCTCCTCAAAGGCACTGAAGGAGGCACAGGCTGGGGGTTTGCCGGTCGACTCCGCCCGTTCCCCACAACCGAGCTCGACCGGTGAGATGTGTGATGACATACCCCACCTTGGCTCCCTCTGTTGAGAAAGTCCTGGGCTGTAGTGCAAACTGGATTCGGCAGCTGCTCAAGAATGGTCTTACTTGCTTCTGGTTGCCATCAAAACGTTCCGGGTTCCCAATCCTTGGTTCAGGAGCGTGGGGATCTGGTGGCAGCACTGCCGGGCCTGCAGCATTGGGACCTCCAGCGGAGGGATGAAGGAGTATCGGTGGTACAGGAACAAAAGGACCAGGGGGGTGCAGGTGGAGTAGCCGGGCTTGAGAGTAGTTGCAGGGCTTGGGCTAGCTGTTGTTGCTGCAGTTGGAACTGTTGTTGCTGCTGGTTGAATAGCTGGAGAAGGGAAGCGATGTCGCCAGCCATCCGACTTATGTCTCCCTCAGAGCGTTCCAGTCGCTGTAGGGCAGTCCTCTCTGGCTCTTCCTCCATCGTGGTCAGGGAGTGCGCTGGGTCCATGATGGTCAGATCGTTCTGTCACGAACAGAAGAGGACCCAAGAGCGCAAGTTCAAATTCAGAGTTCTTTATTCAAGGTTACAGGCGGGAAGAGGAGTCCCAGGGGTGTCAGGGGGTCTTTCAGGGTCCTCCTGTGGGTACCCTGTGCTCCGGGGGTCACCAAATGTCCGGGGTGTCCAGTCCAAGTGCTTAGTGTGTGTGTTCCCCAGTGATGGAGCGGCGTATCGGGCTGAGGGTGGTGAAACGTCTGGGCACGCTCATCTGGTGGTCGGAGACCTGGGGGAACACACACACACAACAGCAATATGAATGGCAGGCAGAAGTACAGATCAGGGCTGGGCAAATATCGTGGTGAGAGACAGAAGGCAGAAACGAGTTACCGGAGGGGCTGAAGATCGGAGAGTAGTCGAGGTCCAGAAGGCAGGTTGGGATAGACGGGGCAGTAGAACAAGGAGGCAGTCAAGAAAGGATCGGTATCACAAACAGGAGTCAGAGCGCAGACAGGCAGGTTACTGGTCCGGGTTTGAAGACGATCTGACAGGGCTTGGCTGAAACCCAGGGCTTGATATACTGGGAGAGGTAGTGGGGAAATGCAGTTCAGCTGGCAGAGTAATTAGAACAGAGTGAGGCAAGGTGAGGATGGTGAGTGGGAAATGCAGTGCAGCTGGCCAGGTAACAAGAGCAGAGCAGGGCAGGTGGAGCTAGTTAGGCTGAGTAGAGAGAGGGAGGTGAGCAGAGTGGAAGATAATTGAATGCAATTAATGTTGCTACCAGGGAGAGAGAGTGCTCATGACAAGTAGCTAGTGAAAGGTCATTGAGGTGTTGTTGTATCTCAGTAAGTAGCCAGTGAATGGTCATTGAGGTGTCGTATCTCAGTAAGTAGCAAGTGAATGGTCATTGAGGTGTTGTTGTATCTCAGTAAGTAGCCAGTGAATGGTCATTGAGGTGTCGTTGTATCTCAGTAAGTAGCCAGTGAATGGTCATTGAGGTGTCGTTGTATCTCAGTAAGTAGCCAGTGAATGGGTATTGAGGTGTTGTTGTATTACATTTACATTTATGTCATTTAGCAGACGCTCTTATCCAGAGCGACATACAAAATGGTGCATTCACCTTATAGCCAGTGGAACAACCACTTTACAATGTTTTTTGTTGTTGTTGTTGAGGCTCTATTATTATGAATGATTTCCTACACACACATGCTTGTTTTACTATCCTTGTGAGGTCTTCTGGTCCCCACAAGGATAGTATAACCAAACACACACATACGCACACATACACACACATACACACTCACACATACACACACATATACGCAAACACACAAACACATACCCAAACACACCAACGCACATACGCTCACACACACACGGACATTAGAAGTTGATTCATTCATTTTGTTGAGGTGTTGTATCTCAGTAAGTAGCCAGTGAATGGTCATTGAGGTGTTGTTGTATCTCAGTAAGTAGCCAGTGAATGGTCATTGAGTTGTTGATGTATCTCAGTAAGTAGCCAGTGAATGGTCATTGAGTTGTTGTTGTATCTCAGTAAGTAGCCAGATAATGGTCATTGAGTTGTTGTTGTATCTCAGTAAGTAACCAGTGAATGGTCATTGAGTTGTTGATGTATCTCAGTAAGTAGCCAGTGATTGGTCATTGAGTTGTTGTTGTATCTCAGTAAGTAGCCAGTGAATGGTCATAGAGTTGTTGTTGTATCTCAGTAAGTAGCCAGATAATGGTCATTGAGTTGTTGTTGTATCTCAGTAAGTAGCCAGTGAATGGTCATTGAGGTGTTGTTGTATCTCAGTAAGTAGCCAGTGAATGGTCATTGAGTTGTTGTTGTATCTCAGTAAGTAGCCAGTAAATGGTCATTGATTTGTTGATGTATCTCAGTAAGTAGCTAGTGAATGGTCGTTGAGGTGTTGTTGTCTCTCAGTAAGTAGCCAGTGAATGGTCATTGAGGTGTCGTATCTCAGTAAATAGCCAGTGAAAGTTCATTGAGGTGTTGTTGTATCTCAGTAACTAGTCAGTGAATGGTCATTGAGTTGTTGTTGTATCTCAGTAATTAGCCAGTGAATGGTCATTGAGGTGTTGTTGTATCTCAGTAAGTAGCTAGTGAATGGTCATTGAGGTGTTGTTGTATCTCAGTAAGTAGCCAGTGAATGGTCATTGAGGTGTTGTTGTATCTCAGTAAGTAGCCAGGAAATGGTCATTGAGGTGTTGTTGTATCTCAGTAAGTAGCCAGTGAATGGTCATTGAGGTGTTGTTGTATCTCAGTAAGTAGCCAGATAATGGTCATTGAGTTGTTGTTGTATCTCAGTAAGTAGCCAGTGAATGGTCATTGAGTTGTTGTTGTATCTCAGTAAGTAGCCAGGAAATGGTCATTGAGGTGTTGTTGTATCTCAGTAAGTAGCCAGTGAAAGTTCATTGAGGTGTTGTTGTATCTCAGTAACTAGTCAGTGAATGGTCATTGAGGTGTTGTTGTATCTCAGTAATTAGCCAGTGAATGGTCATTGAGGTGACGTATCTCAGTAAATAGCCAGTGAAAGTTCATTGAGGTGTTGTTGTATCTCAGTAACTAGTCAGTGAATGGTCATTGAGGTGTTGTTGTATCTCAGTAATTAGCCAGTGAATGGTCATTGAGGTGTTGTTGTATCTCAGTAAGTAGCCAGGAAATGGTCATTGAGGTGTTGTTGTATCTCAATAAGTAGCTAGTAAATGGTCATTGAGGTGTAGCTGTATCTCAGTAAGTAGCTAGTGAATGGTCATTGAGGTGTAGCTGTATCTCAGTAAGTAGCCAGTTAATTGGTCATTGGGGTGTTGTTGTATCTCAGTAAGTAGCTAGTGAATGGTCATTGAGGTGTTGTTGTATCTCAGAAAGTAGCCAGTGATTGTCATTGAGGTGTTGTTGTATCTCAGTAAGTAGCCAGGAAATGGTCATTGAGGTGTAGCTGTATCTCAGTAAGTAGCCAGTTAATTGGTCATTGAGGTGTTGTTGTATCTCACTAAGTAGCTAGTGAATGGTCATTGAGGTGTTGTTGTATCTCAGAAAGTAGCCAGTGATTGTCATTGAGGTGTTGTTGTATCTCAGTAAGTAGCCAGTAAATGGTGATTGAGGTGTTGTTGTATCTCAGTAAGTAGCCAGTGAATGGTCATTGAGGTGTTGTTGTATCTCAGTAAGTAGCCAGTAAATGGTCATTGAGGTGTAGCTGTATCTCAGTAAGTAGCCAGTTAATGGTCATTGAGGTGTTGTTGTATCTCAGTAAGTAGCCAGTGAATGGTCATTGAGTTGTTGTTGTATCTCAGTAAGTAGCCAGTGATTGGTCATTGAGTTGTTGATGTATCTCAGTAAGTAGCCAGTGAATGGTCATTGAGTTGTTGTTGTATCTCAGTAAGTTGCCAGATAATGGTAATTGAGTTGTTGTTGTATCTCAGTAAGTAGCCAGTGAATGGTCATTGAGGTGTTGTTGTATCTCAGTAAGTAGCCAGTGAATGGTCATTGAGTTGTTGTTGTATCTCAGTAAGTAGCCAGTAAATTGTCATTGATTTGTTGATGTATCTCAGTAAGTAGCTAGTGAATGGTCGTTGAGGTGTTGTTGTATCTCAGTAATTAGTCAGTGAATGGTCATTGAGGTGTTGTTGTATCTCAGTAAGTAGCCAGGAAATGGTCATTGAGGTGTAGCTGTATCTCAGTAAGTAGCCAGTTAATTGGTCATTGAGGTGTTGTTGTATCTCAGTAAGTAGCTAGTGAATGGTCATTGAGGTGTTGTTGTATCTCAGAAAGTAGCCAGTGATTGTCATTGAGGTGTTGTTGTATCTCAGTAAGTAGCCAGTGAATGGTGATTGAGGTGTTGTTGTATCTCAGTAAGTAGCCAGTGAATGGTCATTGAGGTGTTGTTGTATCTCAGTAAGTAGCCAGTAAATGGTCATTGAGGTGTAGCTGTATCTCAGTAAGTAGCCAGTTAATGGTCATTGAGGTGTTGTTGTATCTCAGTAAGTAGCTAGTGAATGGTCATTGAGGTGTTGTTGTATCTCAGTAAGTAGCCAGTGAATGGTCATTGAGGTGTTGTTGTATCTCAGTAAGTAGCCAGTGAATGGTCATTGAGGTGTCGTATCTCAGTAAATAGCCAGTGAAAGTTCATTGAGGTGTTGTTGTATCTCAGTAAGTAGCCAGTGAATGGTCATTGAGTTGTTGTTGTATCTCAGTAAGTAGCTAGTGAAAGGTCATTGAGGTGTTGTTGTATCTCAGTAAGTAGCCAGTGAATGGTCATTGAGGTGTCGTATCTCAGTAAGTAGCAAGTGAATGGTCATTGAGGTGTTGTTGTATCTCAGTAAGTAGCCAGTGAATGGTCATTGAGTTGTTGTTGTATCTCAGTAAGTAGCCAGTGAATGGTCGTTGAGGTGTCGTATCTCTGTAAGTAGCCAGTGAATGGTCATTGATGTGTTGTTGTATCTCAGTAAGTAGCCAGTGAATGGTCATTGAGTTGTTGTTGTATCTCAGTAAGTAGCCAGTGAATGGTCATTGAGGTGTCGTTGTATCTCAGTAAGTAGCTAGTGAATGGTCATTGAGGTGTTGTTGTATCTCAGTAAGTAGCCAGTGAATGGTCATTGAGGTGTAGTTGTATTTCAGTAAGTAGCCAGTGAATGGTCATCGAGGTGTAGTTGTATCTCAGTAAGTAGCCAGTGAATGGTCATTGAGGTGTAGCTGTATCTCAGTAAGTAGCCAGTTAATTGGTCATTGAGGTGTTGTTGTATCTCAGTAAGTAGCTAGTGAATGGTCATTGAGGTGTTGTTGTATCTCAGAAAGTAGCCAGTGAATTGTCATTGAGGTGTTGTTGTATCTCAGTAAGTAGCCAGTGAATGGTGATTGAGGTGTTGTTGTATCTCAGTAAGTAGCCAGTGAATGGTCATTGAGGTGTTGTTGTATCTCAGTAAGTAGCCAGTAAATGGTCATTGAGGTGTTGCTGTATCTCAGTAAGTGGCCAGTGAATGGTCATTGAGTTGTTGTTGTATCTCAGTAAGTAGCCAGTGAATGGTCATTGAGTTGTTGTTGTATCTCAGTAAGTAGCCAGTGAATGGTCATTGAGGTGTTGTTGTATCTCAGTAAGTAGCCAGTGAATGGTCATTGAGGTGTCGTATCTCAGTAAGTAGCCAGTGAAAGTTCATTGAGGTGTTGTTGTATCTCAGTAAGTAGCCAGTGAATGGTCATTGAGGTGTTGTTGTATCTCAGTAAGTAGCTAGTGAATGGTCATTGAGGTGTTGTTGTATCTCAGTTAGTAGCCAGTGAATGGTCGTTGAGGTGTCGTATCTCTGTAAGTAGCCAGTGAATGGTCATTGAGGTGTTGTTGTATCTCAGTAAGTAGCCAGTGAATGGTCATTGAGTTGTTGTTGTATCTCAGTAAGTAGCCAGTGAATGGTCGTTGAGGTGTTGTCGTATCTCAGTAAGTAGCCAGTGAATGGTCGTTGATGTGTTGTTGTATCTCAGTAAGTAGCCAGTGAATGGTCATTGAGTTGTTGTTGTATCTCAGTAAGTAGCCAGTGAATGGTCATTGAGGTGTCGTTGTATCTCAGTAAGTAGCTAGTGAATGGTCATTGAGGTGTTGTTGTATCTCAGTAAGTAGCCAGTGAATGGTCATTGAGGTGTAGTTGTATTTCAGTAAGTAGCCAGTGAATGGTCATCGAGGTGTAGTTGTATCTCAGTAAGTAGCCAGTGAATGGGTATTGAGGTGTTGTTGTATTACATTTACATTTATGTCATTTAGCAGACGCTCTTATCCAGAGCGACATACAAAATGGTGCATTCACCTTATAGCCAGTGGGACAACCACTTTACAATGTTTTATTTGTTGTTGTTGAGGCTCTATTATTATGAATGATTTCCTACACACACATGCTTGTTTTACTATCCTTGTGAGGTCTTCTGGTCCCCACAAGGATAGTATAACCAAACACACACATACGCACACATACACACACATACACACTCACACATACACACACATATACGCAAACACACACACACATACCCACACACACCAACGCACATACGCTCACACGGACATTAGAAGTTGATTCATTCATTTTGTTGAGGTGTTGTATCTCAGTAAGTAGCCAGTGAATGGTCATTGAGGTGTTGTTGTATCTCAGTAAGTAGCCAGTGAATGGTCATTGAGTTGTTGATGTATCTCAGTAAGTAGCCAGTGAATGGTCATTGAGTTGTTGTTGTATCTCAGTAAGTAGCCAGATAATGGTCATTGAGGTGTTGTTGTATCTCAGTAAGTAGCCAGTGAATGGTCATTGAGTTGTTGATGTATCTCAGTAAGTAGCCAGTGATTGGTCATTGAGTTGTTGATGTATCTCAGTAAGTAGCCAGTGAATGGTCATAGAGTTGTTGTTGTATCTCAGTAAGTAGCTAGTGAATGGTCGTTGAGGTGTTGTTGTCGCTCAGTAAGTAGCCAGTAAATGGTCATTGAGGTGTTGTTGTATCTCAGTAAGTAGCCAGTAAATGGTCATTGAGGTGTTGTTGTATCTCAGTAAGTAGCCAGGAAATGGTCATTGAGGTGTTGCTGTATCTCAGTAAGTAGCCAGTTAATTGGTCATTGAGGTGTTGTTGTATCTCAGTAAGTAGCTAGTGAATGGTCATTGGGGTGTTGTTGTATCTCAGTAAGTAGCCAGTGAATGGTCATTGAGGTGTTGTTGTATCTCAGTAAGTAGCCAGTGAATGGTGATTGAGGTGTTGTTGTATCTCAGTAAGTAGCCAGTGAATGGTCATTGAGGTGTTGTTGTATCTCAGTAAGTAGCCAGTGAATGGTCATTGAGGTGTAGCTGTATCTCAGTAAGTGGCCAGTGAATGGTCATTGAGGTGTTGTTGTATCTCAGTAAGTAGCTAGTGAATGGTCATTGAGGTGTTGTTGTATCTCAGTAAGTAGCCAGTGAATGGTCATTGAGGTGTTGTTGTATCTCAGTAAGTAGCCAGTGAATGGTCATTGAGGTGTCGTATCTCAGTAAGTAGCCAGTGAATGGTCATTGAGGTGTTGTTGTATCTCAGTAAGTAGCCAGTGAATGGTCATTGAGTTGTTGTTGTATCTCAGTAAGTAGCTAGTGAATGGTCATTGAGGTGTTGTTGTATCTCAGTAAGTAGCCAGTGAATGGTCATTGAGGTGTCGTATCTCAGTAAGTAGCCAGTGAATGGTCATTGAGGTGTTGTTGTATCTCAGTAAGTAGCCAGTGAATGGTCATTGAGTTGTTGTTGTATCTCAGTAAGTAGCCAGTGAATGGTCGTTGAGGTGTCGTATCTCTGTAAGTAGCCAGTGAATGGTCATTGATGTGTTGTTGTATCTCAGTAAGTAGCCAGTGAATGGTCATTGAGTTGTTGTTGTATCTCAGTAAGTAGCCAGTGAATGGTCATTGAGGTGTCGTTGTATCTCAGTAAGTAGCCAGTGAATGGTCATTGAGGTGTCGTTGTATCTCAGTAAGTAGCCAGTGAATGGGTATTGAGGTGTTGTTGTATTACATTTACATTTATGTCATTTAGCAGACGCTCTTATCCAGAGCGACATACAAATTGGTGCATTCACCTTATACCCAGTGGAACAACCAATTTACAATGTTTTTTTTGTTGTTGTTGAGGCTCTATTATTATGAATGATTTCCTACACACACATGCTTGTTTTACTATCCTTGTGAGGTCTTCTGGTCCCCACAAGGATAGTATAACTAACTACACACATACGCACACATACACACACATACACACTCACACATACACACACATATACGCAAAACACACACACATACCCACACACACCAACGCACATACGCTCACACACACACGGACATTAGAAGTTGATTCATTCATTTTGTTGAGGTGTTGTATCTCAGTAAGTAGCCAGTGAATGGTCATTGAGGTGTTGTTGTATCTCAGTAAGTAGCCAGTGAATGGTCATTGAGTTGTTGATGTATCTCAGTAAGTAGCCAGTGAATGGTCATTGAGTTGTTGTTGTATCTCAGTAAGTAGCCAGATAATGGTCATTGAGTTGTTGTTGTATCTCAGTAAGTAGCCAGTGAATGGTCATTGAGTTGTTGATGTATCTCAGTAAGTAGCCAGTGATTGGTCATTGAGTTGTTGTTGTATCTCAGTAAGTAGCCAGTGAATGGTCATTGAGGTGTTGTTGTATCTCAGTAAGTAGCCAGGTAATGGTCATTGAGGTGTTGTTGTATCTCAGTAAGTAGCCAGTGAATGGTCATTGAGGTGTTGTTGTATCTCAGTAAGTAGCCAGTGAATGGTCATTGAGTTGTTGTTGTATCTCAGTAAGTAGCCAGTAAATGGTCATTGATTTGTTGATGTATCTCAGTAAGTAGCTAGTGAATGGTCGTTGAGGTGTTGTTGTATCTCAGTAAGTAGCCAGTGAATGGTCATTGAGGTGTCTGTATCTCAGTAAGTAGCCAGTGAATGTTCATTGAGGTGTTGTTGTATCTCAGTAAGTAGCCAGTGAATGGTGATTGAGGTGTTGTTGTATCTCAGTAAGTAGCCAGTGAATGGTCATTGAGGTGTTGTTGTATCTCAGTAAGTAGCCAGTAAATGGTCATTGAGGTGTTGCTGTATCTCAGTAAGTAGCCAGTGAATGGTCATTGAGGTGTTGTTGTATCTCAGTAAGTAGCTAGTGAATGGTCATTGAGGTGTTGTTGTATCTCAGTAAGTAGCCAGTGAATGGTCATTGAGGTGTTGTTGTATCTCAGTAAGTAGCCAGTGAATGGTCATTGAGGTGTTGTCGTATCTCAGTAAGTAGCCAGTGAATGGTCATTGAGGTGTTGTTGTATCTCAGTAAGTAGCCAGTGAATGGTCATTGAGTTGTTGTTGTATCTCAGTAAGTAGCCAGTGAATGGTCATTGAGGTGTTGTTGTATCTCAGTAAGTAGCCAGTGAATGGTCATTGAGGTGTCGTATCTCAGTAAGTAGCCAGTGAATGGTCATTGAGGTGTTGTTGTATCTCAGTAAGTAGCCAGTGAATGGTCATTGAGTTGTTGTTGTATCTCAGTAAGTAGCCAGTGAATGGTCGTTGAGGTGTCGTATCTCTGTAAGTAGCCAGTGAATGGTCATTGATTTGTTGTTGTATCTCAGTAAGTAGCCAGTGAATGGTCATTGAGTTGTTGTTGTATCTCAGTAAGTAGCCAGTGAATGGTCATTGAGGTGTCGTTGTATCTCAGTAAGTAGCCAGTGAATGGTCATTGAGGTGTCGTTGTATTTCAGTAAGTAGCCAGTGAATGGGTATTGAGGTGTTGTTGTATTACATTTACATTTATGTCATTTAGCAGACGCTCTTATCCAGAGCGACATACAAATTGGTGCATTCACCTTATACCCAGTGGAACAACCACTTTACAATGTTTTTTTTGTTGTTGTTGAGGCTCTATTATTATGAATGATTTCCTACACACACATGCTTGTTTTACTATCCTTGTGAGGTCTTCTGGTCCCCACAAGGATAGTATAACCAAACACACACATACGCACACATACACACACATACACACTCACACATACACACACATATACGCAAACACACACACACATACCCACACACACCAACGCACATACGCTCACACACACACGGACATTAGAAGTTGATTCATTCATTTTGTTGAGGTGTTGTATCTCAGTAAGTAGCCAGTGAATGGTCATTGAGGTGTTGTTGTATCTCAGTAAGTAGCCAGTGAATGGTCATTGAGTTGTTGATGTATCTCAGTAAGTAGCCAGTGAATGGTCATTGAGTTGTTGTTGTATCTCAGTAAGTAGCCAGTGAATGGTCATTGAGTTGTTGTTGTATCTCAGTAAGTAGCCAGTGAATGGTCATTGAGTTGTTGATGTATCTCAGTAAGTAGCCAGTGAATGGTCATTGAGGTGTTGTTGTATCTCAGTAAGTAGCCAGTGAATGGTCATTGAGTTGTTGTTGTATCTCAGTAAGTAGCCAGATAATGGTCATTGAGTTGTTGTTGTATCTCAGTAAGTAGCCAGTGAATGGTCATTGAGGTGTTGTTGTATCTCAGTAAGTAGCCAGTGAATGGTCATTGAGGTGTTGTTGTATCTCAGTAAGTAGCCAGTAAATGGTCATTGAGTTGTTGATGTATCTCAGTAAGTAGCTAGTGAATGGTCGTTGAGGTGTTGTTGTATCTCAGTAAGTAGCCAGTGAATGGTCATTGAGGTTGTCGTATCTCAGTAAGTAGCCAGTGAATGGTCATTGAGTTGTTGTTGTATCTCAGTAATTAGCCAGTGAATGGTCATTGAGGTGTTGTTGTATCTCAGTAAGTAGCCAGGTAATGGTCATTGAGGTGTTGTTGTATCTCAGTAAGGAGCCAGTAAATGGTGATTGAGGTGTTGATGTATCTCAGTAAGTAGCCAGTGAATGGTCATTGAGTTGTTGTTGTATCTCAGTAAGTAGCCAGATAATGGTAATTGAGTTGTTGTTGTATCTCAGTAAGTAGCCAGTGAATGGTCATTGAGGTGTTGTTGTATCTCAGTAAGTAGCCAGTGAATGGTCATTGAGTTGTTGTTGTATCTCAGTAAGTAGCCAGTGAATGGTCATTGAGTTGTTGATGTATCTCAGTAAGTAGCTAGTGAATGGTCATTGAGGTGTTGTTGTATCTCAGTAAGTAGCCAGTGAATGGTCATTGAGGTGTTGTTGTATCTCAGTAAGTAGCCAGTTAATTGGTCATTGAGGTGTTGTTGTATCTCAGTAAGTAGCCAGTAAATGGTGATTGAGGTGTTGATGTATCTCAGTAAGTAGCCAGTGAATGGTCATTGAGTTGTTGTTGTATCTCAGTAAGTAGCCAGTAAATGGTCATTGAGGTGTTGTTGTATCTCAGTAAGTAGCCAGTGAATGGTCATTGAGGTGTTGTTGTATCTCAGTAAGTAGCCAGTGAATGGTCATTGAGGTGTTGTTGTATCTCAGTAAGTAGCCAGTTAATTGGTCATTGAGGTGTTGTTGTATCTCAGTAAGTAGCCAGTGAATGGTCATTGAGGTGTTGTTGTATCTCAGTAAGTAGCCAGTGAATGGTCATTGAGGTGTTGTTGTATCTCAGTAAGTAGCCAGTGAATGGTGATTGAGGTGTTGTTGTATCTCAGTAAGTAGCCAGTGAATGGTCATTGAGGTGTTGTTGTATCTCAGTAAGTAGCCAGTAAATGGTCATTGAGGTGTTGTTGTATCTCAGTAAGTGGCCAGTGAATGGTCATTGAGGTGTTGTTGTATCTCAGTAAGTAGCCAGTGAATGGTCATTGAGGTGTTGTTGTATCTCAGTAAGTAGCCAGTGAATGGTCATTGAGGTGTTGTTGTATCTCAGAAAGTAGCCAGTGAATGGTCATTGAGGTGTTGTTGTATCTCAGTAAGTAGCCAGTGAATGGTCATTGAGGTGTTGTTGTATCTCAGTAAGTAGCCAGTGAATGGTCATTGAGGTGTTGTTGTATCTCAGTAAGTAGCCAGTGAATGGTCATTGAGGTGTTGTTGTATCTCAGTAAGTAGCTAGTGAATGGTCATTGAGGTGTTGTTGTATCTCAGTAAGTAGCCAGTGAATGGTCATTGAGGTGTTGTTGTATCTCAGTAAAGTAGCCAGTGAATGGTCATTGAGGTGTTGTTGTATCTCAGTAAGTAGCCAGTGAATGGTCATTGAGGTGTTGTTGTATCTCAGTAAGTAGCCAGTGAATGGTCATTGAGGTGTTGTTGTATCTCAGTAAGTAGCCAGTGAATGGTCATTGAGGTGTGTCGTATCTCAGTAAGTAGCTAGTGAATGGTCATTGAGGTGTTGTTGTATCTCAGTAAGTAGCCAGTGAATGGTCATTGAGGTGTTGTTGTATCTCAGTAAGTAGCCAGTGAATGGTCATTGAGGTGTTGTTGTATCTCAGTAAGTAGCCAGTGAATGGTCATTGAGTGTTGTCGTATCTCAGTAAGTAGCCAGTGAATGGTCATTGAGGTGTTGTTGTATCTCAGTAAGTAGCCAGTGAATGGTCATTGAGTTGTTGTTGTATCTCAGTAAGTAGCCAGTGAATGGTCGTTGAGGTGTCGTATCTCTGTAAGTAGCCAGTGAATGGTCATTGATGTGTTGTTGTATCTCAGTAAGTAGCCAGTGAATGGTCATTGAGTTGTTGTTGTATCTCAGTAAGTAGCCAGTGAATGGTCATTGAGGTGTTGTTGTATCTCAGTAAGTAGCCAGTGAATGGTCATTGAGGTGTCGTTGTATCTCAGTAAGTAGCCAGTGAATGGGTATTGAGGTGTTGTTGTATTACATTTACATTTATGTCATTTAGCAGACGCTCTTATCCAGAGCGACATACAAATTGGTGCATTCACCTTATAGCCAGTGGGACAACCACTTTACAATGTTTTTTTTGTTGTTGTTGAGGCTCTATTATTATGAATGATTTCCTACACACACATGCTTGTTTTACTATCCTTGTGAGGTCTTCTGGTCCCCACAAGGATAGTATAACCAAACACACACATACGCACACATACACACACATACACACTCACACATACACACACATATACGCAAACACACACACACATACCCACACACACCAACGCACATACGCTCACACACACACGGACATTAGAAGTTGATTCATTCATTTTGTTGAGGTGTTGTATCTCAGTAAGTAGCCAGTGAATGGTCATTGAGGTGTTGTTGTATCTCAGTAAGTAGCCAGTGAATGGTCATTGAGTTGTTGATGTATCTCAGTAAGTAGCCAGTGAATGGTCATTGAGTTGTTGTTGTATCTCAGTAAGTAGCCAGATAATGGTCATTGAGTTGTTGTTGTATCTCAGTAAGTAGCCAGTGAATGGTCATTGAGTTGTTGATGTATCTCAGTAAGTAGCCAGTGAATGGTCATTGAGTTGTTGTTGTATCTCAGTAAGTAGCCAGTGAATGGTCATAGAGTTGTTGTTGTATCTCAGTAAGTAGCCAGATAATGGTCATTGAGGTGTTGTTGTATCTCAGTAAGTAGCCAGTGAATGGTCATTGAGGTGTTGTTGTATCTCAGTAAGTAGCCAGTGAATGGTCATTGAGTTGTTGTTGTATCTCAGTAAGTAGCCAGTAAATGGTCATTGAGTTGTTGTTGTATCTCAGTAATTAGCCAGTGAATGGTCATTGAGGTGTTGTTGTATCTCAGTAAGTAGCCAGTGAATGGTCATTGAGGTGTGTCGTATCTCAGTAAGTAGCCAGTGAAAGTTCATTGAGGTGTTGTTGTATCTCAGTAAGTAGTCAGTGAATGGTCATTGAGGTGTTGTTGTATCTCAGTAAGTAGCCAGGGAATGGTCATTGAGGTGTTGTTGTATCTCAGTAAGTAGCCAGTGAATGGTGATTGAGGTGTTGATGTATCTCAGTAAGTAGCCAGTGAATGGTCATTGAGTTGTTGTTGTATCTCAGTAAGTAGCCAGAGAATGGTAATTGAGTTGTTGTTGTATCTCAGTAAGTAGCCAGTGAATGGTCATTGAGGTGTTGTTGTATCTCAGTAAGTAGCCAGTGAATGGTCATTGAGTTGTTGTTGTATCTCAGTAAGTAGCCAGTGAATGGTCATTGAGTTGTTGTTGTATCTCAGTAAGTAGCTAGTGAATGGTCATTGAGGTGTTGTTGTATCTCAGTAAGTAGCCAGTGAATGGTCATTGAGGTGTTGTTGTATCTCAGTAAGTAGCCAGTGAATTGGTCATTGAGGTGTTGTTGTATCTCAGTAAGTAGCCAGTAAATGGTGATTGAGTTGTTGATGTATCTCAGTAAGTAGCCAGTGAATGGTCATTGAGTTGTTGTTGTATCTCAGTAAGTAGCCAGTGAATGGTAATTGAGTTGTTGTTGTATCTCAGTAAGTAGCCAGTGAATGGTCATTGAGGTGTTGTTGTATCTCAGTAAGTAGCCAGTGAATGGTCATTGAGGTGTTGTTGTATCTCAGTAAGTAGCCAGTGAATTGGTCATTGAGGTGTTGTTGTATCTCAGTAAGTAGCTAGTGAATGGTCATTGAGGTGTTGTTGTATCTCAGTAAGTAGCCAGTGAATTGTCATTGAGGTGTTGTTGTATCTCAGTAAGTAGCCAGTGAATGGTGATTGAGGTGTTGTTGTATCTCAGTAAGTAGCCAGTGAATGGTCATTGAGGTGTTGTTGTATCTCAGTAAGTAGCCAGTGAATGGTCATTGAGGTGTTGCTGTATCTCAGTAAGTGGCCAGTTAATGGTCATTGAGGTGTTGTTGTATCTCAGTAAGTAGCTAGTGAATGGTCATTGAGGTGTTGTTGTATCTCAGTAAGTAGCTAGTGAATGGTCATTGAGGTGTTGTTGTATCTCAGAAAGTAGCCAGTGAATTGTCATTGAGGTGTTGTTGTATCTCAGTAAGTAGCCAGTGAATGGTGATTGAGGTGTTGTTGTATCTCAGTAAGTAGCCAGTGAATGGTCATTGAGGTGTTGTTGTATCTCAGTAAGTAGCCAGTGAATGGTGATTGAGGTGTTGTTGTATCTCAGTAAGTAGCCAGTGAATGGTCATTGAGGTGTTGTTGTATCTCAGTAAGTAGCCAGTTAATTGGTCATTGAGGTGTTGTTGTATCTCAGTAAGTAGCCAGTGAATGGTCATTGAGTTGTTGTTGTATCTCAGTAAGTAGCCAGTGAATGGTCATTGAGGTGTCGTTGTATCTCAGTAAGTAGCTAGTGAATGGTCATTGAGGTGTTGTTGTATCTCAGTAAGTAGCCAGTGAATGGTCATTGAGGTGTTGTTGTATCTCAGTAAGTAGCCAGTAAATGGTCATTGAGGTGTAGCTGTATCTCAGTAAGTGTTCAGTTAATGGTCATTGAGGTGTTGTTGTATCTCAGTAAGTAGCCAGTAAATGGTCATTGAGGTGTAGCTGTATCTCAGTAAGTAGCCAGTGAATGGTCATTGAGGTGTTGTTGTATCTCAGTAAGTAGCCAGTGAATGGTCATTGAGTTGTTGTTGTATCTCAGTAAGTAGCCAGTGAATGGTCATTGAGTTGTTGTTGTATCTCAGTAAGTAGCCAGTGAATGGTCATTGAGTTGTTGATGTATCTCAGTAAGTAGCCAGTGAATGGTCATTGAGTTGTTGTTGTATCTCAGTAAGTAGCCAGATAATGGTCATTGAGTTGTTGTTGTATCTCAGTAAGTAGCTAGTGAATGGTCATTGAGGTGTTGTTGTATCTCAGTAAGTAGCTAGTGAATGGTCATTGAGGTGTTGTTGTATCTCAGAAAGTAGCCAGTGAATTGTCATTGAGGTGTTGTTGTATCTCAGTAAGTAGCCAGTAAATGGTGATTGAGGTGTTGTTGTATCTCAGTAAGTAGCCAGTGAATGGTCATTGAGGTGTTGTTGTATCTCAGTAAGTAGCCAGTGAATGGTCATTGAGGTGTTGTTGTATCTCAGTAAGTAGCCAGTGAATGGTCATTGAGTTGTTGTTGTATCTCAGTAAGTAGCCAGTGAATGGTCATTGAGTTGTTGATGTATCTCAGTAAGTAGCTAGTGAATGGTCATTGAGGTGTTGTTGTATCTCAGTAAGTAGCCAGTGAATGGTCATTGAGGTGTTGTTGTATCTCAGTAAGTAGCCAGTGAATGGTCATTGAGGTGTTGTTGTATCTCAGTAAGTAGCCAGTGAATGGTCATTGAGTTGTTGTCGTATCTCAGTAAGTAGCCAGTGAATGGTCATTGAGGTGTTGTTGTATCTCAGTAAGTAGCCAGTGAATGGTCATTGAGTTGTTGTTGTATCTCAGTAAGTAGCCAGTGAATGGTCATTGAGGTGTTGTTGTATCTCAGTAAGTAGCCAGTGAATGGTCATTGAGGTGTTGTTGTATCTCAGTAAGTAGCCAGTGAATGGTCATTGAGGTGTTGTTGTATCTCAGTAAGTAGCCAGTGAATGGTCATTGAGTTGTCGTATCTCAGTAAGTAGCCAGTGAATGGTCATTGAGGTGTTGTTGTATCTCAGTAAGTAGCCAGTGAATGGTCATTGAGGTGTTGTTGTATCTCAGTAAGTAGCCAGTGAATGGTCATTGAGGTGTTGTTGTATCTCAGTAAGTAGCCAGTTAATTGGTCATTGAGGTGTTGTTGTATCTCAGTAAGTAGCCAGTAAATGGTGATTGAGGTGTTGATGTATCTCAGTAAGTAGCCAGTGAATGGTCATTGAGCTGTTGTTGTATCTCAGTAAGTAGCCAGTGAATGGTCATTGAGGTGTTGTTGTATCTCAGTAAGTAGCCAGTGAATGGTCATTGAGTTGTTGTTGTATCTCAGTAAGTAGCCAGTGAATGGTCATTGAGGTGTTGTTGTATCTCAGTAAGTAGCCAGTGAATGGTCATTGAGGTGTTGTTGTATCTCAGTAAGTAGCTAGTGAATGGTCATTGAGGTGTTGTTGTATCTCAGAAAGTAGCCAGTAATGGTCATTGAGGTGTTGTTGTATCTCAGTAAGTAGCCAGTGAATGGTGATTGAGGTGTTGTTGTATCTCAGTAAGTAGCCAGTCAATGGTCATTGAGGTG
This sequence comes from Coregonus clupeaformis, assembly GCF_020615455.1. NCBI lineage: Eukaryota > Metazoa > Chordata > Actinopteri > Salmoniformes > Salmonidae > Coregonus > Coregonus clupeaformis. The sequence continues at coordinate 22,103 of NW_025537519.1, forward strand.
TTGTTGTATCTCAGTAAGTAGCCAGTGAATGGTCATTGAGGTGTAGCTGTATCTCAGTAAGTGGCCAGTGAATGGTCATTGAGGTGTTGTTGTATCTCAGTAAGTAGCCAGTGAATGGTCATTGAGGTGTTGTTGTATCTCAGTAAGTAGCTAGTGAATGGTCATTGAGGTGTTGTTGTATCTCAGAAAGTAGCCAGTGAATGGTCATTGAGGTGTTGTTGTATCTCAGTAAGTAGCCAGTGAATGGTCATTGAGGTGTTGTTGTATCTCAGTAAGTAGCCAGTGAATGGTCATTGAGGTGTTGTTGTATCTCAGTAAGTAGCCAGTGAATGGTCATTGAGGTGTTGTTGTATCTCAGTAAGTAGCTAGTGAATGGTCATTGAGGTGTAGCTGTATCTCAGTAAGTAGCCAGTTAATTGGTCATTGAGGTGTTGTTGTATCTCAGTAAGTAGCTAGTGAATGGTCATTGAGGTGTTGTTGTATCTCAGAAAGTAGCCAGTGATTGTCATTGAGGTGTTGTTGTATCTCAGTAAGTAGCCAGTGAATGGTCATTGAGGTGTTGTTGTATCTCAGAAAGTAGCCAGTGAATTGTCATTGAGGTGTTGTTGTATCTCAGTAAGTAGCCAGTGAATGGTCATTGAGGTGTTGCTGTATCTCAGTAAGTAGCCAGTGAATGGTCATTGAGGTGTTGTTGTATCTCAGTAAGTAGCCAGTAAATGGTCATTGAGGTGTTGCTGTATCTCAGTAAGTAGCCAGTTAATGGTCATTGAGGTGTTGTTGTATCTCAGTAAGTAGCCAGTGAATGGTCATTGAGTTGTTGTTGTATCTCAGTAAGTAGCCAGTGAATGGTAATTGAGTTGTTGTTGTATCTCAGTAAGTAGCCAGTGAATGGTCATTGAGGTGTTGTTGTATCTCAGTAAGTAGCCAGTGAATGGTCATTGAGGTGTTGTTGTATCTCAGTAAGTAGCCAGTTAATGGTCATTGAGGTGTTGTTGTATCTCAGTAAGTAGCTAGTGAATGGTCATTGAGGTGTTGTTGTATCTCAGTAAGTAGCCAGTGAATTGTCATTGAGGTGTTGTTGTATCTCAGTAAGTAGCCAGTGAATGGTCATTGAGGTGTTGTTGTATCTCAGTAAGTAGCCAGTGAATGGTCATTGAGGTGTTGTTGTATCTCAGTAAGTAGCCAGTGAATGGTCATTGAGGTGTTGCTGTATCTCAGTAAGTGGCCAGTTAATGGTCATTGAGGTGTTGTTGTATCTCAGTAAGTAGCTAGTGAATGGTCATTGAGGTGTTGTTGTATCTCAGTAAGTAGCTAGTGAATGGTCATTGAGGTGTTGTTGTATCTCAGTAAATAGCCAGTGAATGGTCATTGAGGTGTTGTTGTATCTCAGTAAGTAGCTAGTGAATGGTGATTGAGGTGTTGTTGTATCTCAGTAAGTAGCCAGTGAATGGTCATTGAGGTGTTGTTGTATCTCAGTAAGTAGCCAGTGAATGGTCATTGAGGTGTTGTTGTATCTCAGTAAGTAGCTAGTGAATGGTCATTGAGGTGTTGCTGTATCTCAGTAAGTAGCCAGTTAATGGTCATTGAGGTGTTGTTGTATCTCAGTAAGTAGCTAGTTAATGGTCATTGAGGTGTTGTTGTATCTCAGTAAGTAGCCAGTGAATGGTCATTGAGTTGTTGTTGTATCTCAGTAAGTAGCCAGTGAATGGTCATTGAGGTGTTGTTGTATCTCAGTAAGTAGCCAGTGAATGGTCATTGAGGTGTTGTTGTATCTCAGTAAGTAGCCAGTGAATGGTCATTGAGGTGTTGCTGTATCTCAGTAAGTAGCCAGTGAATGGTCATTGAGGTGTTGTTGTATCTCAGTAAGTAGCCAGTGAATGGTCATTGAGGTGTTGCTGTATCTCAGTAAGTAGCCAGTGAATGGTCATTGAGGTGTTGTTGTATCTCAGTAAGTAGCCAGTGAATGGTCATTGAGTTGTTGTTGTATCTCAGTAAGTAGCCAGTGAATGGTCATTGAGGTGTTGTTGTATCTCAGTAAGTAGCCAGTGAATGGTCATTGAGTTGTTGTTGTATCTCAGTAATTAGCCAGTGAATGGTCATTGAGGTGTTGTTGTATCTCAGTAAGTAGCCAGTAATGGTCATTGAGTTGTTGTTGTATCTCAGTAAGTAGCCAGTGAATGGTCATTGAGGTGTTGTTGTATCTCAGTAAGTAGCTAGTGAATGGTCATTGAGGTGTTGTTGTATCTCAGTAAGTAGCCAGTGAATTGTCATTGAGGTGTTGTTGTATCTCAGTAAGTAGCCAGTGAATGGTGATTGAGGTGTTGTTGTATCTCAGTAAGTAGCCAGTGAATGGTCATTGAGGTGTTGTTGTATCTCAGTAAGTAGCCAGTGAATGGTCATTGAGGTGTTGTTGTATCTCAGTAAGTAGCCAGTGAATGGTCATTGAGGTGTTGTTGTATCTCAGTAAGTAGCCAGTGAATGGTCATTGAGTTGTTGTTGTATCTCAGTAAGTAGCTAGTGAATGGTCATTGAGGTGTTGTTGTATCTCAGTAAGTAGCCAGTGAATGGTCATTGAGGTGTTGTTGTATCTCAGTAAGTAGCCAGTGAATGGTCATTGAGGTGTTGTTGTATCTCAGTAAGTAGCCAGTGAATGGTCATTGAGGTGTTGTTGTATCTCAGTAAGTAGCCAGTGAATGGTCATTGAGGTGTTGTTGTATCTCAGTAAGTAGCCAGTGAATGGTCATTGAGTTGTTGTTGTATCTCAGTAAGTAGCCAGTGAATGGTCATTGAGTTGTTGTTGTATCTCAGTAAGTAGCCAGTGAATGGTCATTGAGGTATTGTTGTATCTCAGTAAGTAGCCAGTGAATGGTCATTGAGGTTGTCGTATCTCAGTAAGTAGCCAGTGAATGGTCATTGAGGTGTTGTTGTATCTCAGTAAGTAGCCAGTGAAATGGTCATTGAGGTGTTGTTGTATCTCAGTAAGTAGCCAGTGAATGGTCATTGAGGTGTTGTTGTATCTCAGTAAATAGCCAGTGAATGGTCATTGAGGTGTTGTTGTATCTCAGTAAGTAGCTAGTGAATGGTGATTGAGGTGTTGTTGTATCTCAGTAAGTAGCCAGTGAATGGTCATTGAGGTGTTGTTGTATCTCAGTAAGTAGCCAGTGAATGGTCATTGAGGTGTTGTTGTATCTCAGTAAGTAGCCAGTGAATGGTCATTGAGGTGTTGTTGTATCTCAGTAAGTAGCCAGTGAATGGTCATTGAGGTGTTGTTGTATCTCAGTAAGTAGCCAGTGAATGGTCATTGAGGTGTTGTTGTATCTCAGTAAGTAGCTAGTGAATGGTCATTGAGGTGTTGTTGTATCTCAGAAGTAGCCAGTGAATGGTCATTGAGGTGTTGTTGTATCTCAGTAAGTAGCCAGTGAATGGTGATTGAGGTGTTGTTGTATCTCAGTAAGTAGCCAGTGAATGGTCATTGAGGTGTTGTTGTATCTCAGTAAGTAGCCAGTAAATGGTCATTGAGGTGTTGCTGTATCTCAGTAAGTAGCCAGTGAATGGTCATTGAGGTGTTGTTGTATCTCAGTAAGTAGCTAGTGAATGGTCATTGAGGTGTTGTTGTATCTCAGTAAGTAGCCAGTGAATGGTCATTGAGGTGTTGTTGTATCTCAGTAAAGTAGCCAGTGAATGGTCATTGAGGTGTTGTTGTATCTCAGTAAGTAGCCAGTGAATGGTGATTGAGGTGTTGTTGTATCTCAGTAAGTAGCCAGTGAATGGTCATTGAGGTGTTGTTGTATCTCAGTAAGTAGCCAGTGAATGGTCATTGAGGTGTTGTTGTATCTCAGTAAGTAGCCAGTGAATGGTCATTGAGGTGTAGCTGTATCTCAGTAAGTAGCCAGTGAATGGTCATTGAGGTGTTGTTGTATCTCAGTAAGTAGCTAGTGAATGGTCATTGAGGTGTTGTTGTATCTCAGTAAGTAGCCAGTGAATGGTCATTGAGGTGTTGTTGTATCTCAGTAAGTAGCCAGTGAATGGTCATTGAGGTGTTGTTGTATCTCAGTAAGTAGCCAGTGAATGGTCATTGAGGTGTTGTTGTATCTCAGTAAGTAGCCAGTGAATGGTCATTGAGGTGTTGTTGTATCTCAGTAAGTAGCCAGTGAATGGTCATTGAGGTGTTGTTGTATCTCAGTAAGTAGCCAGTGAATGGTCATTGAGGTGTTGCTGTATCTCAGTAAGTAGCCAGTGAATGGTCATTGAGGTGTTGTTGTATCTCAGTAAGTAGCCAGTGAATGGTCATTGAGTTGTTGTTGTATCTCAGTAAGTAGCCAGTGAATGGTCATTGAGGTGTTGTTGTATCTCAGTAAGTAGCCAGTGAATGGTCATTGAGGTGTTGATGTATCTCAGTAAGTAGCCAGTGAATGGTCATTGAGTTGTTGTTGTATCTCAGTAAGTAGCCAGTGAATGGTCATTGAGTTGTTGTTGTATCTCAGTAAGTAGCTAGTGAATGGTCATTGAGGTGTTGTTGTATCTCAGTAAGTAGCCAGTGAATGGTCATTGAGGTGTTGTTGTATCTCAGAAGTAGCCAGTGAATGGTCATTGAGGTGTTGTTGTATCTCAGTAAGTAGCCAGTAAATGGTGATTGAGGTGTTGTTGTATCTCAGTAAGTAGCCAGTGAATGGTCATTGAGGTGTTGTTGTATCTCAGTAAGTAGCCAGTGAATGGTCATTGAGTTGTTGTTGTATCTCAGTAAGTAGGCAGTGAATGGTCATTGAGGTATTGTTGTATCTCAGTAAGTAGCCAGTGAATGGTCATTGATGTTGTCGTATCTCAGTAAGTAGCCAGTCAATGGTCATTGAGGTGTTGTTGTATCTCAGTAAGTAGCTAGTGAATGGTCATTGAGCTGTTGTTGTATCTCAGTAAGTAGCTAGTGAATGGTCATTGAGGTGTTGTTGTATCTCAGCAAGTAGCCAGTGAATGGTCATTGAGTTGTTGATGTATCTCAGTAAGTAGCCAGTGAATGGTCATTGAGTTGTTGTTGTATCTCAGTAAGTAGCCAGTGAATGGTCATTGAGGTGTTGTTGTATCTCAATAAGTAGCCAGTGAATGGTCATTAAGCTGTTGCTGTATCTCAGTAAGTAGCCAGTGAATGGTCATTGAAGTGTTGTTGTATCTCAGTAAGTAGCCAGTGAATGGTCATTGAGGTGTCGTATCTCAGTAAATAGCCAGTGAAAGTTCATTGAGGTGTTGTTGTATCTCAGTAAGTAGCCAGTGAATGGTCATTGAGTTGTTGTTGTATCTCAGTAAGTAGCCAGTGATTGGTCATTGAGTTGTTGATGTATCTCAGTAAGTAGCCAGTGAATGGTCATTGAGTTGTTGTTGTATCTCAGTAAGTAGCCAGTAATGGTCATTGAGGTGTTGTTGTATCTCAGTAAGTAGCCAGTGAATGGTCATTGAGGTGTTGTTGTATCTCAGTAAGTAGCTAGTGAATGGTCATTGAGGTGTTGTTGTATCTCAGTAAGTAGCCAGTGATTGTCATTGAGGTGTTGTTGTATCTCAGTAAGTAGCCAGTAAATGGTGATTGAGGTGTTGTTGTATCTCAGTAAGTAGCCAGTGAATGGTCATTGAGGTGTTGTTGTATCTCAGTAAGTAGCCAGTGAATGGTCATTGAGGTGTTGTTGTATCTCAGTAAGTAGCCAGTGAATGGTCATTGAGTTGTTGTTGTATCTCAGTAAGTAGCCAGTGAATGGTCTTGAGTTTGTTGATGTATCTCAGTAAGTAGCTAGTGAATGGTCTTTGAGGTGTTGTTGTATCTCAGTAACTAGTCAGTGAATGGTCATTGAGGTGTTGTTGTATCTCAGTAAGTAGCCAGTGAATGGTCATTGAGGTGTTGTTGTATCTCAGTAAGTAGCCAGTGTATGGTCATTGAGGTGTTGTTGTATCTCAGTAAGTAGCCAGTAAATGGTGATTGAGGTGTTGATGTATCTCAGTAAGTAGCCAGTGAATGGTCATTGAGTTGTTGTTGTATCTCAGTAAGTAGCCAGTGAATGGTCATTGAGGTGTTGTTGTATCTCAGTAAGTAGCCAGTGAATGGTCATTGAGGTGTTGTTGTATCTCAGTAAGTAGCCAGTGAATGGTCATTGAGGTGTTGTTGTATCTCAGTAAGTAGCCAGTTAATTGGTCATTGAGGTGTTGTTGTATCTCAGTAAGTAGCTAGTTAATGGTCATTGAGGTGTTGTTGTATCTCAGAAAGTAGCCAGTGATTGTCATTGAGGTGTTGTTGTATCTCAGTAAGTAGCCAGTGAATGGTCATTGAGGTGTTGTTGTATCTCAGTAAGTAGCCAGTGAATGGTCATTGAGGTGTTGTTGTATCTCAGTAAGTAGCCAGTAAATGGTCATTGAGGTGTTGCTGTATCTCAGTAAGTGGCCAGTGAATGGTCATTGAGGTGTTGTTGTATCTCAGTAAGTAGCTAGTGAATGGTCATTGAGGTGTTGTTGTATCTCAGTAAGTAGCCAGTGAATGGTCATTGAGGTGTTGTTGTATCTCAAAAAGTAGCCAGTGAATGGTCATTGAGGTGTTGTTGTATCTCAGTAAGTAGCCAGTGAATGGTCATTGAGGTGTTGTTGTATCTCAGTAAGTAGCCAGTGAATGGTCATTGAGGTGTTGTTGTATCTCAGTAAGTAGCCAGTGAATGGTCATTGAGGTGTTGTTGTATCTCAGTAAGTAGCTAGTGAATGGTCATTGAGGTGTTGCTGTATCTCAGTAAGTAGCCAGTTAATGGTCATTGAGGTGTTGTTGTATCTCAGTAAGTAGCCAGTGAATGGTCATTGAGGTGTTGTTGTATCTCAGTAAGTAGCCAGTGAATTGTCATTGAGGTGTTGTTGTATCTCAGTAAGTAGCCAGTGAATGGTGATTGAGGTGTTGTTGTATCTCAGTAAGTAGCCAGTGAATGGTCATTGAGGTGTTGTTGTATCTCAGTAAGTAGCCAGTAAATGGTCATTGAGGTGTTGCTGTATCTCAGTAAGTAGCCAGTGAATGGTCATTGAGGTGTTGTTGTATCTCAGTAAGTAGCCAGTGAATGGTCATTGAGGTGTTGCTGTATCTCAGTAAGTAGCCAGTGAATGGTCATTGAGGTGTTGTTGTATCTCAGTAAGTAGCCAGTGAATGGTCATTGAGGTGTTGTTGTATCTCAGTAAGTAGCCAGTGAATGGTCATTGAGTTGTTGTTGTATCTCAGTAAGTAGCCAGTGAATGGTCATTGAGTTGTTGATGTATCTCAGTAAGTAGCCAGTGAATGGTCATTGAGTTGTTGTTGTATCTCAGTAAGTAGCCAGATAATGGTCATTGAGTTGTTGTTGTATCTCAGTAAGTAGCCAGTGAATGGTCATTGAGGTGTTGTTGTATCTCAGTAAGTAGCTAGTGAATGGTCATTGAGGTGTTGTTGTATCTCAGTAAGTAGCCAGTGAATGGTCATTGAGGTGTTGTTGTATCTCAGTAAGTAGCCAGTAAATGGTGATTGAGGTGTTGTTGTATCTCAGTAAGTAGCCAGTGAATGGTCATTGAGGTGTTGTTGTATCTCAGTAAGTAGCCAGTAAATGGTCATTGAGGTGTTGTTGTATCTCAGTAAGTAGCCAGTGAATGGTCATTGAGTTGTTGTTGTATCTCAGTAAGTAGCCAGTGAATGGTCTTGAGTGTTGTTGTATCTCAGTAAGTAGCTAGTGAATGGTCTTTGAGGTGTTGTTGTATCTCAGTAACTAGTCAGTGAATGGTCATTGAGGTGTTGTTGTATCTCAGTAAGTAGCCAGTGAATGGTCATTGAGGTGTTGTTGTATCTCAGTAAGTAGCCAGTGAATGGTCATTGAGGTGTCGTATCTCAGTAAGTAGCAAGTGAATGGTCATTGAGGTGTTGTTGTATCTCAGTAAGTAGCCAGTGAATGGTCATTGAGTTGTTGTTGTATCTCAGTAAGTAGCCAGTGAATGGTCATTGAGTTGTTGTTGTATCTCAGTAAGTAGCCAGTGAATGGTCATTGAGGTGTTGTTGTATCTCAGTAAGTAGCCAGTGAATGGTCATTGAGGTGTTGTTGTATCTCAGTAAGTAGCCAGTGAATGGTCATTGAGTTGTCGTATCTCAGTAAGTAGCCAGTAAATGGTCATTGAGGTGTTGTTGTATCTCAGTAAGTAGCCAGTGAATGGTCATTGAGGTGTTGTTGTATCTCAGTAAGTAGCCAGTGAATGGTCATTGAGGTGTTGTTGTATCTAAGTAAGTAGCCAGTGAATGGTCATTGAGTTGTTGTTGTATCTCAGTAAGTAGCCAGTGAATGGTCATTGAGGTGTTGTTGTATCTCAGTAAGTAGCCAGTGAATGGTCATTGAGGTTGTCGTATCTCAGTAAGTAGCCAGTGAATGGTCATTGAGGTGTTGTTGTATCTCAGTAAGTAGTCAGTGAATGGTCATTGAGTTGTTGTTGTATCTCAGTAAGTAGCCAGTGAATGGTCATTGAGGTGTTGTCGTATCTCAGTAAGTAGCCAGTGAATGGTCATTGAGGTGTCGTATCTCAGTAAGTAGCCAGTGAATGGTCATTGAGTTGTTGTTGTATCTCAGTAAGTAGCCAGTGAATGGTCATTGAGGTATTGTTGTATCTCTGTAAATAGCCAGTGAATTGTCATTGAGTGTTGTCGTATCTCAGTAAGTAGCCAGTGAATGGTCATTGAGGTGTTGTTGTATCTCAGTAAGTAGCTAGTGAATGGTCATTGAGGTGTTGTTGTATCTCAGTAAGTAGCTAGTAAATGGTCATTGAGGTGTTGTTGTATCTCAGCAATTAGCCAGTGAATGGTCATTGAGTTGTTGATGTATCTCAGTAAGTAGCCAGTGAATGGTCATTGAGTTGTTGTTGTATCTCAGTAAGTAGCCAGTGAATGGTCATTGAGGTGTTGTTGTATCTCAGTAAGTAGCCAGTGAATGGTCATTGAGCTGTTGCTGTATCTCAGTAAGTAGCCAGTGAATGGTCATTGAGGTGTTGTTGTATCTCAGTAAGTAGCCAGTGAATGGTCATTGAGTTGTTGATTTATCTCAGTAAGTAGCCAGTGAATGGTCATTGAGTTGTTGTTGTATCTCAGTAAGTAGCCAGTGAATGGTCATTGAGTTGTTGATGTATCTCAGTAAGTAGCCAGTGAATGGTCATTGAGGTGTTGTTGTATCTTAGTAAGTAGCCAGTGAATGGTCATTCAGGTGTTGTTGTATCTCAGTAAGTAGCCAGTGAATGGTCATTGAGGTGTTGTATCTCAGTAAATAGCCAATGAATGGTCATTGAGGTGTTGTTGTATCTCAGTAAATAGCCAGTGAATGGTCATTGAGTTGTTGTTGTATCTCAGTAAGTAGCCAGTGAACGGTCATTGAGTTGTTGTTGTATCTCAGTAAGTAGCCAGTGAATGGTCATTGAGGTGTTGTTGTATCTCAGTAAGTAGCCAGTAAATGGTCATTGAGGTGTTGCTGTATCTCAGTAAGTAGCCAGTGAATGGTCATTGACATGTTGTTGTATCTCAGTAAGTAGCCAGTGAATGGTCATTGAGTTGTTGTTGTATCTCAGTAAGTAGCCAGTGAATGGTCATTGAGGTGTTGTTGTATCTCAGTAAGTAGCCAGTGAATGGTCATTGAGTTGTTGTTGTATCTCAGTAAGTAGGCAGTGAATGGTCATTGAGGTATTGTTGTATCTCTGTAAGTAGCCAGTGAATGGTCATTGAGGTGTCATATCTCAGTAAGTAGCCAGGTAATGGTCATTGAGGTGTTGATGTATCTCAGTAAGTAGCCAGTGAATGGTCATTGAGGTGTTGTTGTATCTCAGTAAGTAGCTAGTGAATGGTCATTGAGGTGTTGTTGTATCTCAGTAAGTAGCTAGTGAATGGTCATTGAGGTGTTGTTGTATCTCAGTAAGTAGCCAGTGAATGGTCGTTGAGGTGTCGTATCTCTGTAAGTAGCCAGTGAATGGTCAATGAGTTGTTGTTGTATATCAGTAAGTAGCCAGTGAATGGTCATTGAGTTGTTGTCGTATCTCAGTAAGTAGCCAGTGAATGGTCATTGAGTTGTTGTTGTATATCAGTAAGTAGCCAGTGAATGGTCATTGAGTTGTTGTTGTATCTCAGTAAGTAG
>NW_025537520.1:5000-32146 GCF_020615455.1 Coregonus clupeaformis
AGGTTTAGAGACACATCTGGCAGGTTTAGAGACAGGTTTAGAGACATGTTTAGAGACAGACTTGACAGGTTTAGAGACAGGTTTAGAGACACACCTGGCAGGTTTAGAGACAGGTTTAGAGACATGTTTAGAGACAGGTTTAAAGACATGTTTAGAGACAGGTTTAGAGACATGTTTAGAGACAGGTTTAGAGACAGGTTTAGAGACAGGTTTAGAGACAGGTTTAGAGACACACTTGACAGGTTTAGAGACAGGTTTAGAGACATGTTTAGAGACATGTTTAGAGACAGGTTTAGAGACATGTTTAGAGACAGGTTTAGAGACATGTTTAGAGACAGGTTTAGAGACAGGTTTAGAGACAGGTTTAGAGACAGGTTTAGAGACACACCTGACAGGTTTAGAGACAGGTTTAGAGACAGGTTCAGAGAGAGGTTTAGAGACAGGTTTAGAGACAGGTTTAGAGACAGGTTTAGAGACATGTTTGGAGACAGGTTTAGATACATGTTTAGAGAAAGGTTCAGAGACATGTTTAGAGACATGTTTAGAGACAGGTTTAGAGACATGTTTAGAGACAGGTTTAGAGACATGTTTAGAGACAGGTTTAGAGACATGTTTAGAGACAGGTTTAGAGACATGTTTAGAGACATGTTTAGAAACAGGTTTAGAGACACACTTGACAGGTTTAGAGACAGGTTTAGAGACAGGTTTAGAGACACATCTGGCAGGTTTAGAGACAGGTTTAGAGACATGTTTAGAGACAGACTTGACAGGTTTAGAGACAGGTTTAGAGACACACCTGGCAGGTTTAGAGACAGGTTTAGAGACATGTTTAGAGACAGGTTTAGAGACAGGTTTAGAGACATGTTTAGAGACAGGTTTAGAGACAGGTTTAGAGACAGGTTTAGAGAAATGTTTAGAGACAGGTTTAGAGACAGGTTTAGAGACAGGTTTAGAGACATGTTTAGAGCCAGGTTTAGAGACAGGTTTAGAGACATGTTTAGAGACAGGTTTAGAGACAGGTTTAGAGACATGTTTAGAGCCATGTTTAGAGACACACCTGACAGGTTTAGAGACATGTTTAGAGACAGGTTTAGAGACATGTTTAGAGACATGTTTAGAGACAGGTTTAGAGACGGGTTTAGAGACAGGTTTAGAGACATGTTTAGAAACAGGTTTAGAGACACACTTGACAGGTTTAGAGACAGGTTTAGAGACAGGTTTAGAGACACATCTGGCAGGTTTAGAGACAGGTTTAGAGACATGTTTAGAGACAGACTTGATAGGTTTAGAGACAGGTTTAGAGACATGTTTAGAGACAGGTTTAAAGACATGTTTAGAGACAGGTTTAGAGACATGTTTAGAGACAGGTTTAGAGACAGGTTTAGAGACAGGTTTAGAGACAGGTTTAGAGACACACTTGACAGGTTTAGAGACAGGTTTAGAGACATGTTTAGAGACATGTTTAGAGACAGGTTTAGAGACATGTTTAGAGACAGGTTTAGAGACATGTTTAGAGACAGGTTTAGAGACAGGTTTAGAGACAGGTTTAGAGACAGGTTTAGAGACACACTTGACAGGTTTAGAGACAGGTTTAGAGACATGTTTAGAGACATGTTTAGAGACAGGTTTAGAGACAGGTTTAGAGACAGGTTTAGAGACAGGTTCAGAGAGAGGTTTAGAGACAGGTTTAGAGACAGGTTTAGAGACAGGTTTAGAGACATGTTTGGAGACAGGTTTAGAGACATGTTTAGAGAAAGGTTCAGAGACATGTTTAGAGACATGTTTAGAGACAGGTTTAGAGACATGTTTAGAGACAGGTTTAGAGACAGGTTTAGAGACGGGTTTAGAGACAGGTTTAGAGACAGGTTTAGAGACAGACTTGACAGGTTTAGAGACAGGTTTAGAGACACAATTGACAGGTTTAGAGGCAGGTTTAGAGAAACACCTGGCAGGTTTAGAGAAAAACCTGGCAGGTTTAGAGACAGGTTTAGAGACACAATTGACAGGTTTAGAGACACAGAGTTAAGGTCTCTCTGTGATTTGTTCCAACCATAATATTGGTTTTGTTAAATACAGTGGGGGAAAAAAGTATTTAGTCAGCCACCAATTGTGCAAGTTCTCCCACTTAAAAAGATGAGAGAGGCCTGTATTTTTCATTATAGGTACACGTCAACTATGACAGACAAAATGAGAAAAGAAAATCCAGAAAATCACATTGTAGGATTTTTAATGAAATTATTTGCAAATTATGGTGGAAAATAAGTATTTGGTCAATAACAAAAGTTTCTCAATACTTTGTTATATACCCTTTGTTGGCAATGGCACAGGTCAAACGTTTTCTGTAAGTCTTCACAAGGTTTTCACACACTGTTGCTGGTATTTTGGCCCATTCCTCCATGCAGATCTCCTCTAGAGCAGTGATGTTTTGTGGCTGTCGCTGGGCAACACGGACTTTCAACTCCCTCCAAAGATTTTCAATGGGGTTGAGATCTGGAGACTGGCTAGGTGTCACGATCGTCATTCATAGAGGAGGACCAAGGCGCAGCGTTGAATGCAAACATTTTATTTATTAGAATGATCACACGATCAAAACAACAAAACGAAACGTGACGTCCCTGGTTACATAAACAAACCAACACGGAACAAGAAACCACAAATAATGAATGCCTAACGGCTACCTAAGTATGACTCACAATCAGAGACAACGAGCTACAGCCGTCTCTGATTGGGAGCCACCCTGGCCAACATAGATATACAACAACTAGAACATAAACAAATGAAAACTCACACCCTGGCTCAACATACTAGAGTCCCCAGAGCCAGGGCGTGACAGTACCCCCCCCTAAAGGCGCGGACTCCGACCGCATAAACCAATACAACAGGGAGGGACCGGGTGGGCACTCCGCCTCGGCGCGGATCCGGCCCGGACATGACCCCCACTCCTTCTCTAACCCCCCAGAGTACCCCTGGTCCGGTCTGGCCCTGCTGACCAGAGCTGAACTGAACACTGGTGGGGCGGATTGCTCTAGCTCCCGGCGTGACGCAGCACCTGACCGGTGCCGGACCCGCCACCGGTGGAACAGGCACGGGCCGTGCCGGACTGGACGCACGCACACCACTGGCTTGGTGTGGGGAGCAGGAGCGGGCCGAGCCGGGCTGACGCAAACGCACCACTGACTTGGTGCGGGGAGCAGGAGCGGGCGGACCCGGGCTGACGGCGCACCACTGACTTAGTGCGGGAGCAGGGAACGGGCCGTGCCGGGCGACGCGCGCACCACTGACTGTGCGCGGGAGCAGGAACGGGCCGGACAGGGCTGACGAAAACGCACCACTGACTTGGTGCGGGGAGCAGGAATGGGCCGGACTGGGCTGGACGGCCGCACCACAGACTTGGTGCGGAGAGCAGGAACGGGCCGGACAGGGCTGACGTAAACGCACCACAGACTTGGTGCGGGAGAGCAGGAATGGGCCGGACTGGGCTGGCGACGCACACCACAGACTTGGTGCGGCGAGCAGGAACGGGCCGGACAGGGCTGACGAAACGCACCACTGGCTTGGTGCGGGGAGCAGGAATGGGCCGGGCCGAGCTGGCGATGCGCACCGTAGACTTGGTGCGAGTGGCAGGAACAGGCCGGACCGTACTGGGACACACACCACTGGCCCTACGTGGGGATCAGGAACAGGCCGGGACCCGGACTGGCAACACACGCCAGTACCTCTCGCCGTGCCTCTACATCTTCCACCCCCTCTTCGACCAGTGGCCCCCGTAACCTGGCGGCCTCCTCTGCCAATCCGCTGGGCCGCTCTGCCGCGGTCTCCTGCTGGCCCGTCGTTCACGGCGTTAGCCCCCCCCTAAACATTTTCTGGGCGTCTCCCCTACCCGTGGACCAGGTCTCCATGTCCCTCGCCAGCCTTTCGCCCTTCTGCCACAATGTCAAGCCCTTCTCTTCCTCACTCGGCTTGACCCAGTCGAGGAGGCGAAGGAGATCTGTTAGGGATCTCCCTGGCGATGGCTCCTGGACACGCTGCTTGGTCACATCTTGGTGGTTTCTTCTGTCACGATCGTCATTCATAGAGGAGGACCAAGGCGCAGCGTTGAATGCGAACATTTTATTTATTAGAATGATCACACGATCAAAACAACAAAACGAAACGTGACGTCCCTGGTTACATAAACAAACCAACACGGAACAAGAAACCACAAATAATGAATGCCTAACGGCTACCCTAGGTATGACTCCCAATCAGAGACAACGAGCTACAGCCGTCTCTGATTGGGAGCCACCTGGCCAACATAGATATACAACAACTAGAACATAAACAAATGAAAACTCACACCCTGGCTCAACATACTAGAGTCCCCAGAGCCAGGGCGTGACACTAGGCCACTCCAGGACCTTGAAATGCTTCTTACGAAGCCACTCCTTCGTTGCCCTGGCGGTGTGTTTGGGATCATTGTCATGCTGAAAGACCCAGCCACGTTTCATCTTCAATGCCCTTGCTGATGGAAGGAGGTTTTCACTCAAAATCTTCCGATACATGGCCACATTCATTCTTTCCTTTACACGGATCAGTCGTCCTGGTCCCTTTGCAGAAAAACAGCCCCAAAGCATGATGTTTCCACCCCCATGCTTCACAGTAGGTATGGTGTTCTTTGGATGCAACTCAGCATTCTTTGTCCTTCAAACCACGACGGAGGTTGAGTTTTTACCAAAAAGTTCTATTTTGGTTTCATCTGACCATATGACATTCTCCCAATCCTCTTCTGGATCATCCAAATGCACTCTAGCAGACTTCAGACGGGCCTGGACATGTACTGGCTTAAGCAGGGGGGACACGTCTGGCACTGCAGGATTTGAGTACCTGGCGCGTAGTGTTACTGATGGTAGGCTTTGTTACTTTGGTCCCAGCTCTCTGCAGGTCATTCACTAGGTCCCCCGTGTGGTTCTGTGATTTTTGCTCACCGTTCTTGTGGTCATTTTGACCCCCACGGGGTGAGATCTTGCATGGAGTCCCAGATCGAGGGAGAT
Source organism: Coregonus clupeaformis (assembly GCF_020615455.1). NCBI lineage: Eukaryota > Metazoa > Chordata > Actinopteri > Salmoniformes > Salmonidae > Coregonus > Coregonus clupeaformis. Next base: position 10,031 of record NW_025537520.1, read on the forward strand.
CATCAGTGGTCTTGTATGTCTTCCATTTCCTAATAATTGCTCCCACAGTTGATTTCTTCAAACCAAGCTGCTTACCTATTGCAGATTCAGTCTTCCCAGCCTGGTGCAGGTCTACAATTTTGTTTCTGGTGTCCTTTGACAGCTCTTTGGTCTTGGCCATAGTGGAGTTTGGAGTGTGACTGTTTGAGGTTGTGGACAGGTGTCTTTTATACTGATAACAAGTTCAAACAGGTGCCATTAATACAGGTAACGAGTGGAGGACAGAGGAGCCTCTTAAAGAAGAAGTTACAGGTCTGTGAGAGCCAGAAATCTTGCTTGTTTGTAGGTGACCAAATACTTATTTTCCACCATAATTTGCAAATAAATTCATAAAAAATCCTACAATGTGATTTTCTGGATTATCTTTTCTCATTTTGTCTGTCATAGTTGACGTGTACATATGATGGAAATTACAGGCCTCTCTCATCTTTTTAAGTGGGTGACTAAATACTTTTTTTCCCCCACTGTAGATGGACTGCAGCAGATGCCATTATTGTATCAACTGTGTGTGTGTGTGTGTGTGTGTGTGGCTGTGGGAGATAGCGTTATATTATACACTCTGTCCCATATGGCACCTGTCTTGTCTGAGTGGATGTAACTCATAACACTAAAGGGAGGTCACACACACACGCACACAAACACACAAACACACAAACACACAAACACACAAACACACAAACACACAAACACACAAACACACAAGTGGAGGACACACAGAACTCCACACAGAGCATATGTCAACCAGGCAGTCTATTAGTTGGCCTAGACAACTCCTTGACATGTTTTATTGAACTTGTATCGCATTGTACGTTTCCTCTGCAGTCAACCATAAATCATATGCAGTCTGCTTTCAAAAATAAACACAATAACATGCTTTTAAAACCTTTGATCTCAAGATGAAAGATAATATCGAATTACCACAACCAGACTGTTTAGATCACTACACGACACCTGAAATTTTATCCAAATACTCTTTAAATGCTGCATCTATTATCTAATATTCCTTAAATGATGCATATATTAGCTAATACTCTTTAAATGCTGATATTTATCTAATAATCTTAAAAATGCTTCAACTATTATCTAATACTATTTAAATGCTGATCTATTATATTGTACTCTTTAAATGCTGATATTTATCTAATACTCTTTAATTGCTGATAAATATTAAAATATAAAATACTCTTTAATTGCAAATATTTTATATAATACTCTTTCAATGAAGATATTTATCTAAAACTCATTAAATCTTATATGCCTCTAATACATTTTAAATTATTATATTTATCTAATACTCTTTAAATGCTGATCTATTATCTAATACTTTTTAGATACTGATGTTTATCTAATACTTTTAAATGCTGATATTTATCTAATACTCCTTAAATGCTGATCTACTATCTAATAATCTTTAAATTCTGATCTATTAACTAAAACTCTTTAAATGATGATATACTATTTAATGGTCTTTAAATGCTGATAGTATTCAAATACTCTTTAAATGCTGATATTAATCTAATACTCTTTAAATGATTATATTTTATATAATACTCGTTAAATGCTGATCTATTATGTAATACTTTGTAAATAATGTTATGTAACTAATACATTTTAAATGCTGATATGTATCTAATACCCTTTAAATGCTGATCTATTATCTAATACTCTTTAAATGCTGATCTATTATCTAATACTCTTTAAATGCTAATATTTATCTAATACTCTTTAAATACTGATCTATTATAGAATACTATTTTAATGCTGATATTAATCTAATACTCTTTAAATGCTGATATTTATCTAAAACTTTTTAAATGCTGATATTTATCAAATACTCTTTAAATGCTGATATTTTATCTAATACTCTTTAAGTACTGAGTTTTATTTAATACTCTTTAAATATTTATGTTTATCTAATACTCATTAAATGCTGATATATTGACTAATACTCTTTAAATTATGATATACTATTTAATACTATTTAAATGCTGATAGTAATCAAATACTCTTTAAATGCTGATATTAATCTAATACTCTTTAAATGATTATCTTTCATATAATACTCTTTAAATTTTTATATATTATGTAATACTTTGTAAATAATGATATGTAACTAATACATTTTAAATGCTGATATTTATCTAATACCCTTTAAATGCTGAGAGTAGTGATTCTAGTCGGGTGGGCGGGTGCCAGCAGCGTTCGATTGAAGAGCATGCATTTAGTTTTACTTGTGTATAAGAGCAGTTGGAGTCTACGGAAGGAGTGTTTTATGGCGTTGAAGCTCGTTTGGAGGTTTGTTAACACAGTGTCCAATGAAGGGCCAGATGTATTCAAAATGGTGTCGTCTGGGTAGAGGTGGATCTGAGAATCACCAGCAGCAAGAGCGACATCATTGATATACACCGAGAAAAGAGTCGGCCCAAGAATTGAACCCTGTGGCACCCCCATAGAGACTGCCATAGGTCCAGACAACAGGCCCTCCAATTTGACACGTTGAACTCTATCTTAGAAGTAGTTGGTGAACCAGGCGAGGCAGTCATTTGAGAAACCAAGGCTATTTAGTCTGCTAATAAGAATGTGGTGGTCGACAGAGTCGAAAGCCTTGGCCAGGTCGATGAAGATGGCTGCACAGTACTGTCTATTATCGATCGCGGTTATAATATCGTTTAGGACCTTGAGCGTGGCTGAGGTGCACCCTTGACCAGCTCGGAAAACGGATTGCATAGCGGAGAAGGTACGGTGTGATTCAAAATGGTCGGTGATCTGTTTGTTAACTTTGGAGTTAGTGCTACAGGATGCACATTCTGTTTGAAAAAGCTAGCCTTTGCTTTCCTAACTGCTTGTGTATATTGGTTCCTAACTTCCCTGAAAAGTTGCATATCGCAGGGGCTATTCGATGCTAATGCAGTACGCCATAAGATGTTTTTGTGCTGGTCAAGGGCAGTCAAGTCTGAGGAGAACCAAGGTCTATATCTGTTCTTAGTTCTGCATTTTTTGAATGGGGCATGCTTATTTAAGATTGAGAGGAAAGCACTTTTAAAGAACAACCAGGCATCCTCTACTGATGGAATGAGATCGATATCCATCCAGGATACCTGGGCCAGGTCAATTAGGAAGGCCTGCTCACTAAAGTGTTTTAGGGAGCGTTTGACAGTGATAAGGGGTGGTTGTTTGACCGTTGACCCGTTACGGACGCAGGCAATAAGGCAGTGATCGCTGAGATCCTGGTTGAAGACAGCGGAAGTGTATTTAGAGGGTAAGTTAGTCAGGATGATATCTATAAGGGTGCCCATATTTACGGATTTAGGGTTGTACCTGGTAGGTTCCTTTATAATTTGTGTGAGATTGAGGGCATCTAGTTTAGATTGTAGGATGGCCGGGGTGTTAAGCATATCCCAGTTTAGGTCACCAAGCAGTACAAACTCTGAGGATAGATGGGGGGCAATCAATTCACATATGGTGTCCAGGGCACAGCTGGGGGCTGAGTGGGGTCTGTAGCAAGTGAGTGAGAGACTTTATTCTGGAAAGGTGGATTTTTGGAAGTAGGAGCTCAAACTGTTTGGGCACAGACCTGGATAGTATGATAGAGCTCTGCAGGCTATTTCTACAGTAGATTGCAACTCCACCCCCTTTGGCAGTTCTATCTAGATGGAAAATGTTGTAGTTGGGGATGGACATTTCTGAATTTTGGGTGGCCTTCCTAAGCCAGGATTCAGACACTGCTAGAACATCAGGGTTGGCGGAGTGTGCTAACGCAGTGAATAACACAAACTTCGGGAGGAGGCTTCTGATGTTAACGTGCAAAAAAACAATGCTTTTACTGTTACAGAAGTCAACAAATGATAGCTCCTGGGGAGTAGGAGTGATACTGGGGGCTGCAGGGCCTGGGTTAACCTCTACATCACCAGAGGAACAGAGGAGGACTAGAATAAGGATACGGCTAAAGGCTTTAAGAACTGGTCTTCTAGTGCGTTGGGTACAGATAATAAAGGGGGCAGATTTCCGGGCGTTGTAGAATACATTCAGGGCATTATGTACAGACAAGGATATAGAAGGATTTGAGTACAGTGGAGGTAAACCTAAGTGTTGGGTAACAATGAAAGAGATAGCATCACTGGAGGCACCGATTGAGCCGGTCTCCGCGTGTATGGGGGGTGGAACAAAGGAGCTATTTGAGGCAGTTTGAGAGGGACTTGGGGGTCTACAGTGAAATTGTATAATAAGAACTAACTGGAACGGCAATAGGCAAGGCATATTGACATGGGAGAGAGGCATAAAGCAATTACAGATGTTATTTGGGAGAGCTAAGACAACAGCTGGTAATGGCGATGAAAGTTTGGGCTGAGGCTAAACAGATAAACAGGACAGGGTACCATGTAAAGGAACAGTCCAGCAGGCATCAGCTGTGCAGCTGAGTGATCATAAAGTCCAGTGAACAGCTATATGTGAGTCCGAGAGCAGTTTGAATTGGTGCTACAGCACAGGCTAGCAGGAAGCACGGCTGTTGTTTGCGTGTGCTAGCGAGCCGGGGCTAGCAGATGGATCTTCGTGTTCGTCGCAATGGGAAGCCTGTTTAAACCACAGGCGAATACGTCGGCAGACCAGTCGTGATGGATCGGCGGGGCTCCGTGTCGATTCTAGGAGGTCCCGTCCGGTTGACAGAGAGGTAGATAGCCGGGTGATGGGCCTGACTCGAGGCTAGCTCAAGGCTGATTAGCCAACAACAACATCCATTTGGTTGCAGCTAGATAGTTGCGATGATCCGGTGTTAAAAGTCCAGTGATTCAGTGATTCCGGCAGAAAAACCGACATGTTCTGGGTCGATAACGCGCTGTGCAGACAGTGCAGACTGGCCGATAATAGTCCAGTCTAGAGCTGGCTGGTAGGGAGTGCAAGCCACGGACAATGGTGAAAAAAAACTAACGGTGGCTATTAGCAAGTAGCTAGTTAGCTGGCTACTCCCGTCCGGTAGACAGAGAGGTAGATAGCCGGGATATGGGCCTGGCTCGAGGCTAGCTCAAGGCTAACTGGTGCTGGCTTCGGGGGCAGTGGTGATTAGCCAACAGCAACATCCATTCGGCTGCGGCTAGCTAGTTGCGATCCGTTGTTAATGTCCAGTGTTTCAGTTATTCCGGCAGGAAATCCGATGATCTGGGTGAAAACCGCTAACTGTGGCTAATAGCAAGTAGCTAGTTAGCTGGCTAGTTAGTTTCGACTGGAGATTCTAGATAAAAGGTAAGTCAATAATAGAATCCGTTCCACATTGAGTGAGAAGGGTTGCAAGAAAGTATATTTAGTAGAAGGATGAAAAGTGTGATAGGGAAATATATACGAAAAATACAAAAAAATACAAAAAACTGGCTATTTACACGGACACACACAGAGTACACGACCACACTGCTACGCCATCTTGGATCTAATACTGATCTATTATCTAATAGTCTTTAAATATTTATGTTCATCTAATACTCATTAAATGCTGTTATATTATTATAATACTCTTTAAATTGTGATATTTTATAGAATACTCTTTAAATGCTGGTATTTATCTAATACTCTTTAAATGCTGGTATTTATCTAATACTCTTTACATTTTGATCTATTATCTAATAATCTTTCAATACTGATCTATTATCTAATACTCCTTAGACCACTGCGCCTCTCAGGAGGTTAATACTGATCTTTTATAATATACCCTTTAAGTACAGATTTTCATTAAATACTCTATATATAATGATATTAATATATTATTCTTTAAATGCTGATCCATTATCTAATACTATTTAAATATTGATATTTATCTAATACTCTTTAAATGCTGATATTTATCTAATACTTATTAAATACTGATATTTATCTAATACTCTTTCAATGCTGATATATTATCTAATACTCTTTAAATACTGATATTTATCTAATACTCTTTACATTTTTATCTATTATCTAATACTCTTTCAATTTTTGATTTCATTTTTTTTCACCGTTATTTAGTTCTCATTTACAACTGCGACCTGGCCGAGATAAAGCAAAGCAGTGCGATAAAATAACTCAAACTTAGGAAGTAGACTTCTGATATTAACATGCATGAAACCAAGGCTTTTGCGATTACAGAAGTCAACAAATGATAACGCCTTGGGAGTAGGAGTGATACTGGGGGCTGCAGGGCCTGGGTTAACCTCTACATCACCAGAGGAACAGAGGAGGACTAGAATAAGGATATGGCTAAAGGCTTTAAGAACTGGTCTTCTAGTGCGTTGGGTACAGAGAATAAAGGGGGCAGATTTCCGGGCGTTGTAGAAAAGATTCAGGGCATTATGTACAGACAAGGATATGGAAGGATATGAGTGAAGTGGAGGTAAACCTAAGCGTTGGGTAACAATGAAAGAGATAGCATCACTGGAGGCACCAATTGAGTCGGTCTCCGCGTGTATGGGGGGTGGGACAAAGGAGCTATCTGAGGCAGGTTTAGCTGGGCTGGGGGATCTACAGTGAAATAGTACAATTAGAAATAACCGAAACAACAATAAGCAAACCATATTGACATGGGAGAGAGGCATAAAGCAATCACAGGTGTAATTTGAGAGAGCTAAGACAACAGCTGGTAATGGCGACACAGTTTGGGCTGAGGCTAAACATAAACAGAATGCGGTACCGTAAAAAGGAACAGTCCAGCAGGCATCAACTGTATAGCTGAGTTATCATAAGGTCCGGTGAACAGCAATAGGATAGTTCGGAGGTAGTTCGGGGGCTGCTAAAGCACTAGCGAGCAAGCTAGCACTAGCGAGCGGCTAGCGTGTGCCAGCGGGCCGGGGCTAGCAGATGGAATATTTGTGGTCGACGTCGTAACGGGAAGCCTGTTGTAACCACATCAGACGATTTCGTCGGCAGACCAGTCGTGTAGGATCGGCGGGGCTCCGTGTTAACACTAGGTGGTCCCGTCCGGTTGACAGAGAGGTAGATAGCCGGGAGATGGGCCTTGCTCAGGATGATTAGCCATTTTGTTGCAGCTAGCTGGTAGCGATGAATCTGGAGTTATAGGTCCAGTGATTCAGTGATTCCGGCAGAAAAACGGATATGTTCTGGGTCAATAACGTGCTGTGCAGACAGTGCAGACTGGCCAAATAATAGTCCAGGCTAGAGCTGGCTGGTAGGTGGAGCAGGCCACAGACAATGGTGAAAAACCACTAACGGTAGCTGATAGCAAGTAGCTAGTTAGCTGGCTACTCCCGTCCGGTAGACCGAGAGGTAGATAGCCGGGATATGGGCCTGGCTCTAGGCTAGCTCGAGGCTAACTGGTGATTGCATCGGGGGCAGTGGTGATTAGCCAAACAGCAACATCCATTCGGTTGCGGCTAGCTAGTTGTGATCCGGTGATTAATGTCCAGTGAATAAATTATTCCGGCAGAAAAATCCAATGTCTGGGTGAAATACCGCTAACTGTGGCTAATAGCAAGTAGCTAGTTAGCTGGCTAGGTAGTTTCAACTGGAGATTCTAGATAAAAGGTAAGTCAATAATAGAATCCGTTCCACATTGAGTGAGGCGGGTTGCAGGACAGTATATTTTGTAGAAGGATGAAAAGTCTGATAGGGAAATATGTACGAAAAAAACATTTAAAAAACAGAGTATTTGCTGATGTATTATCTAATACTCTTGAAATGCTGATCTATTATGTAATACTTTATGAATGCTGATATGTAACTAATACTCTTTAAATGCTGATATGTATCTAATACCCTTTAGATGCTGATCTATTATCTAATACTCTTTCAATGCTGATATATTATCTAATACCCTTTAAATGCTGATTTTTATCTAATACTCTTTAAATGCTGCATCTATTATAGAATACTATTTTAATGCTGATATTAATCTAATACTCTTTAAATGCTGATATTGTATCTAATACTCTTTAAATACTGATTTGTATCTAATACTATGTGCATAATGATATTAATCTATTACTCTTTAAATGCTGATATTTATCTAATACTCTTTAAATGCTGTTATATTATTCTAATACTCTTTAAATGCTGATATTTTATATAATTCTCTTTAAATGCTGGTATTTATATAATACTCTTTACATTTTGATCTATTTTCTAATACTCTTTAAATGCTGATATTTATCTAATACTCTTTAAATGCTGATCTATTATCTAATACTCTTTAAATGATGCATCTCCTCCTGGTATCACATTGCTTGATAATGCACATCAAATGATGACATGACCTGATGACTGAGGAGACTACAGGATTTTGAAAAGCCTGATCTAACTACAGTACTTCTCCTTTCTACTACAGACATACAGACAGCCTTTAGTTAGTTTTATCAAAACGATCCGCTGCGCTGGAGCAGCTTGATGTGCTGAGGCTACTGTTCCGCTAAGGTGAGGGATCTGTATCAGTTCCCTAATTGGTTGTGTTCGACATGGGATTGAGATTCTATCTCTTCCTGCTTCTTCCTGTTCCTCTCTTCAGACAGTTTAGTAAAGGAATCGAGTTTGAAACTGCTGCTAATGTTTTCACACTGATCGAGGCTACAGTTCAGCTCCGCTCGCTCCGCTTTCGGCTCGCTCGGCTCCGCTCGGCTCGCTCAGGAACTCTATCTTGGGCCTCATCCCAAATGGCACCTATTCCCTGTGGTGCTGTACTTTGAGACGCAGAGACACGAAGAAGAGATGGAGATGTTTGGATCAGAGAGAGGAGAAATAGAAACATGTCTTCTACCCACTTAGACATCTGTCTGGGCTAACCTCAAAGACACAGTCACCTCTGTCTGGGTTAACCTCAAAGACACAGTCACCTCTGTCTGGGTTAACCTCAAATACTTATTTTACCATCATACAGTCACACAGTCACACAGTCACACAGTCACACAGTCACACAGTCACACAGTCACACAGTCATACAGTCACACAGTCACAGAGTCATACAGTCACACAGTCACACAGTCACACAGTCACACAGTCACACAGTCACACAGTCACACAGTCACACAGTCATACAGTCACACAGTCACACAGTCACACAGTCACACAGTCATACATGGCATCCTATTCCCTATATAGTACACTAATTATCATGTAAATTACAATTGCATATTGACTGTATAACTGCGTCTGAAATGACAGTCTATTCCCCGAGATAGATGTAATTTCCATGATAAGCAGCCTCTGAATGTCTCTGTCGGTCGGTCGTGGGCGCTGCTAGAGTCCAAAATGCACCCCTATCCCCCAGGTAGTGCACTACAGAACCCTCTTGGCTCTGGTCAAAAGTAGTCCACTACATAGGAATATTTTATAATTTTTGTACACAGGCAGATGATGAGGATCCAGAGATGGACAGGAGGTGTCTCTGTGAATTACCCGTCTGACTGATGACTGACAGGAGCCTTATACCATATCAACCCCACAATTGGCTTCCCTGTGGCATATGTCTGTGTGTGTGTGGCCAAAAACAAACACACCACACACACACACACACACAGACACACACACACACACACACACACACACACACACACACACACAAACAAACAAACAAACACACACACACACACACACACACACACACACACACACACTGCCAAAAACACATACACACACAAACACACACACACACTGCCAAAAACACATACACACACAAACACATCACACACACACACTGCCAAAAACACATACACACACAAACACACACACACACACTGCCAAAAACACATACACACACAAACACACACACACACGGCTAAAAACAAACACACCACACACACACACATACATAATAGGCTACTAAAGTCCAAACACAAAGTGACTGGCTCCTGATTTGTTGTTCCAGTCATGGAGGCGGCCTTCAGCCCTGATCTGTCACACGCTCTCACCTCACCGCCAACACAAACCTTTTATTTTCTGCATCCCTTTTTCTTTTGGGAGGAAGAGGGGAGAGAGGGAGGGAGGGAGGGAGGGAGGTGAGAGGGAGGGAAAGAGGGAGAGAGGGGAGGAAGAGAGAGGGAGGAAGAGAGGGGGGGTGAGGAAAGGAGGACAGGAGGGAGGGAGGGGCGATGGGGGAGAGAGGGAGGGAAGGAAGGAAGGAGAGAGGGGGAGATGGGAGAGAAGGAGAGAGGGAGGGATAGAGGGGGGTTTAGATGGATAGAGAGAGAGAGAGAGGGTGGGAGAGTGAGAGAGGGAGAGAGAGAGAGAGAGAGAGAGAGAGAGAGAGAGAGAGAGAGAGAGAGAGAGAGAGAGAGAGAGAGAGAGAGAGAGAGAGAGAGAGAGAGAGGAAAGAGAGAGAGAGAGAGAGAGAGAGAGAGAGAGATTACAATGTGATTGATGAATGGGTGGCTGTGACATGTTGTGAGGAAGCAGACTTTGAACGGTAATGGAATGTTTATCAGTGTTGATAAAGATGGTGGTGCTCTCCGAAAGAGGTGCCTATTATATGTAGATACGATCGTCTCTGTTAGATGCCTCTGTTAGAAGATGTGGTAACGACCAGTAGGAGACAGACATACAGAACACCCACCCACCAAGGTAGCACGAGGGGAGCTTTTAACATTTAAAGACTAGATATAAACGTTTGGACACACCTAGGGTTTTTCTTTATTTTCAAAATGTTTTACACTGTAGACATCAAAACTATGAAATAACACATATGGAATCATATAGTAACCAAAAAAACGTTAAACAAATCTAAATATATTTTATATTTGAGATTCTTCAAATAGCTTCCCCTTTGCCTTGATGACAGCTTTTCACACTCTTGGCATTCTCTCAACCAGCTTCATGAGGTAGTCACCTGCAATGCATTTCAATTGACAGGTGTGTCTTTTTAAAAGTTAATTTGTGGAATTAATTTCCTTCTTAACCTCTACGGGATCAGTGTCACGTATACGGGATCAGTGTCACGTATATACGGGATGGTTGAGCTAACGTGCGCTAATGTGATTAGCATGACTGTTGTAAGTAACAGCAAACATTCCAGGACATAGACATGTCTTTATATGGGCAGAAAGCTTAAATTTATTCAACTGCACTGTCCAATATACAGTAGCTTTTACATTGAAAAATACCATGCTATTGTTTGAGGAGAGGGCACAACAACAAAAAACGCATCACGGCAACTGGTTTGATACATTCACCTCTGAAGGTAAATAATGTACTTGCATTCAGTAATATTGCTCTTTGTCATCCTAAGGGTCCCAGAGATAAAATGTAGCATAGTTTTGTTTGATAAAATTTATTTTAGTGTTCAAATGTAGGAACTGGGTTCTACAGTTTGAACTCCTGCTGTTTCTGGCTCCACACCCACCCCGCCCGGCCATCTAGATGTGTGAAAGTCAGTGTATAAGCTAATGATCCATCACATATGACATTCCTGGGAGGGTGTAAACTTACATTTAGTATTACCATATCAATTTGTATGTTCTCTATAGTTATGTTCTCTATAACATGTATCAATCGAACCATTTCTGCACATTTGGGCAGACTTCATATAAAATAGTCCAGTATTGCAATGCTTCACTGGATCAATCTGAAACTTCGCACACACACTACGGCCATCTAGTGGCCAAAATCTAAATTGCGCCTAAACTGCAATATTATATTGTGGCCTTTCTCTTGCATTTCAAAGATGATGGAACAAAATCGAAAATAGAAAACGATGTTTTCTAATGTGTTATATTCTCCTACATTAATTTCACATTTCCACAAACTTCAAAGTGTTTCCTTTCAAATGGTATCAATAATATGCATGTCCTTGCTTCAGGTCCTCAGCTACAGGCAGTTAGATTTGGTTATGTCATTTTAGGCATAACCAAGAGGTTAAGGGGCAGAAAAAAGCTTGTTGGACACTAAGAAAGCTTTGTTGTAGAGCCGTAAGACTGTATCATATGCATATAAATGGATGAGAGAGCTTCCTACTGCCTGAGCTGTGTTGTTGATGTAAATTGAGAAGAGCGTGGGGCCTAGGATGGAGCCTTGGGGTACTCCCTTGGTGACAGGCAGTGGCTGAGACAGCAGATGTTCTGACTTTATACACTGCACTCTTTGAGAGAGGTAGTTCTCAAACCTGGCCAAAGACCCCTCAGAGACCCCAATACCCCTTATCTGAAATACAAGAATGGAATGGTCTACTGTATCAACATCTTTGGCCAAGTCAACAAAAATAGCAGCCAACATTGTTTAGAGTCAAAGGGCAGAGAGGAGAGACAGGCTTGGCGATCATAGGGGCTGCAACCTTAAAGAAGTCTGACCCAGATGGTTTTTTGGGGTCAAGTTTAAGGAGCTCCTTTAGCACCTCAGATTCAGTGACCGCCTGCAGGGAGAAACTGTGTAGCGGGGCAGGGGAAAAAGAGGGAGGAGCATCAGGGCTAGTCGCATTAGAAGGGCTGGGAGATGAGGAAGTGTTTGATGGGCAAGAAGGCGTGGCTGAGTCAAATAGGAATCCTGACTTAATGAAGTGGTGATTAAAGAGCTCAGCCATGTGCTCCTTGTCAGTAACAACCACATCATCAACATTAAGGGACATGGGTAGTTGTGTGGAGGAAGGTTTATTCTCCAGGTCTTTAACCGTTTTCCAGAACTTCTTGGGGTTAGACCCACAGAGAGAGAACTGCTCCTTAAAGTAACTAACTTTAAGTTATTTCTAATTTGCCTGAATTACTGCCAGTCAGCCTGAGTATTTGTGTGCCGAGCTTTTCACCAAATTAAGTTTTTGAGTAACCTGAACCTTTGTTTTATTCTCATTTCCTTTATGGGAAACTTGAGAACAATATATATATATATTTTAAAGTAGGTCCAAGCATCTTCAACAGAGGGATCAAGCTGATTCTATACTAATTTATAGAGGCCAGGTCATGAAGGAACGCTTGCTCATTATAGTTTTTTGCAAGCGTCTATGACAAATCAGGACAGGTCATTTAACTGAGCAGCCATTACGAACACAGGCTGTAAAACAGTGATCACTAAGGTCATTACAGACTGATACCTATCAGGATTATTTGTAGAGGATAACGTCAAGGACAGTAGCCTTTTCTGGGTGTTTGGGGGTCATACCTTTTTGGGATTGGTAATGATCTGAGAGATATTAAGGGAGTTCCATTGTTTTAAGACTTGGTCAGGTGGTTTAAGCATGTGACACCCAGCAACAGTCAACACATATATATTTGAAAGCTTAAAGGTTATAACCAGTAAGGTTAACATCAGTGTTCAAAACATTCTTTCTTAACCATGTCTCAGTAAGGACCAACACATTTGGATTGGAGCTGTGAACCCACACTTTCAATTTATGCATTTTAGGTAATAAGCTACTAGTGTTGCGTGCAGAAAACCCAGGCTTTTACGAGAGCAGGAATCAGTGAAGCAGATATCAGAGAACAAATCAGAATTCGGGGCTAGCAGCAGTAGATGGGCCAGAGTGTCATGCACATTTCCAGATATCATCAGCAGTAATACAATCAGGGCACGGCAGAGGACGAGAGGAGCTCTGCAGTGTTGATTTATTATGACATTTGAATGTGCATCAGATGGCAACAAGATCATATTGTACAGCAATTTCATCAGGTAGCATGAATACAAAAGCCGGGCGAGAGGTGGTTAGAATAGGATGGGAGGCCAAGAGACCGTGGAACCAATAGAGAACCAGAGTCTCGAGTGTGGGAACAAACATTGTCTGTCCCACGGTCGGGGTAAACGAGCACGTTCATAGTCAACAAAGTGTGCCGGAGTCATGGAGAAAATATTACCAAGTACAAGAAAAAAGTTTAAAGGCTTTGCCCCAACAAGATAAGGTGAGAGTATTACTGCAGTAGGATGAAAAGTCTGAGATAAAATAAATAAATAGTAGGCATATGCTAGTTAATTAAAGTGTTTCACATAATAAGATTCACAAGCTAATTAGCCCAGTGCGAGTCATTGGTCGACGTCAAGTTATTCTTCAGAGCCTGTATGCTTGGTTTCCAGTTTACCATCTTCTAAACCGAGCAGATTTTTCTGAATGAACTCTAACTGGTCGTTCTTTGGGAGAACTGAGATGTAGAGCATAGATCCCAACATTACCAGGACAGCGTCAGCCAGTCATTCAATAACGCATACTGGTTTCTTACGAGAGTTGTTTGGTGCCTTTTGAAGTGTCAGAATGCCCAAATAATATGTTATTACATCTGAGTGAATAGTCATTGTTCTGAATAGTTACAGTAGAAACATTCTCAGCTTCCTCCCCATAAGGGGACCAGTTTCCCATTACATGCTTGTGAAGTGCCAGATGTGGGCTCGTTATTCGTCTGTGGTGTTAACCCCCTTATGGTCGATATCTGCGGCCCCCGGAAATCAAATTAGCATAATAAAAACATCCCCATAAAAATCCATCAGTTTAAGCTAGAGATATCAGTTTTTTTTTTTTACATTGGATGCATCTCAATCCACCTATGTCGCATTTCACATCTCTGCGGGGAAGGTGACAGAGCTAGAGGGTGTTTGTCAGACCATTAGACATCCCAAAAAATCTCGGTCTTCTCAAAAAATCGTCAGTAGCGTCCGAACGGTATGACCCTTCTATGGAAAGATGGGAGGGGGTGGTAATATCTGAGGTGGGAGGAGTGGCAATATCTGAGGTGGGAGGAGTGGCAATATCTGGAGGTGGGAGTGGCAATATCTGAGGTGGGAGTGGCAATATCTGAGGTGGGAGGAGTGGCAATATCTGAGGTGGGAGGGCAATGTCTGAGGTGGGAGGGGTGGCAATATCTGAGGGTGGGAGGAGTGGCAATATCTGAGGTGGGAGGGGCAATATCTGAGGTGGGAGGGGGTGGCAATATCTGAGGGTGGGAGGAGTGGCAATATCTGAGGTGGGAGGGGCAATATCTGAGGTGGGGGGAGTGGCAATATCTGAGGTGGAAGGGGTGGCAATATCTGAGGTGGGAGGGCAATATCTGAGATGGGAGGGGCAATATCTGAGGTGGGAGGAGTGGCAATATCTGAGGTGGGAGGGGCAATATCTGGAGGTGGGAGGAGTGACAATATCTGAGGTGGGGGGGGTAGCAATATCTGAGGTGGGAGGGGCAATATCTGAGGTGGGAGGGCAATATCTGATGTGGGAGGAGTGGCAATATCTGAGGTGGGAGGGGGTGGCAATATCTGAGGTGGGAGGGACAATATCTGAGGTGGGAGGGGCAATATCTGAGGTGGGAGGGGTGGCAATATCTGGTGTGGGAGGGCAATATCAGAGGTGGGTCCTTAAGCGGCAATTTCAGGCAGCGCTGGTGGGGATATTTAAGATCAACCAAAAGCTGGTCTTAGCGGCAACGTTGTTGTTTTATGGAATGGCTTTTGACAGCGGAAGAACAGCCTATCCAGCTGTGACACACATGGAACAAGAGAGATTTGTTTTTGTGCCCGTAAACCTTGTATTAAGAAACATAAAAAAACACAACGCTTTTTCCCATTTTAGTTTCATTTGATTAGAAATCCAAGCATAGCCTCCTCTCAAGGAAGGCTGTTTTTTTTTTTTTGTCCTGCTCAAGTAGTCAAGACTATCGATAAAAGGTTTGGCTCATGAGACCGTTTTGAAGTAAACCTTAACCCTAGGATGACACGGGTCAAAATGACACCTCCTAATGTTTTTTTGCTGTATTGATCCCCCCAAAAAAAATATGTCATAATCTAATATTCCAGGAATTCCTTAAATAATGTGTCTTTAATGTTCCAACATCCTATTTCTATTTTTTAATTTAGTATTTTTTAAGTAAAAATAGTTTTTGCATCACTACCCTAAGTTTTCATATGTGGGGTCAAATGTGACCTGTATGTATTTCATAAGGAATTCACTGCACTGCAGTCGTCAGACTGACCTTTCGTTTTGCTACAACAATAAAATCAAATGTAATTAATGAAGTATTTTATTAAATATCTTGTTTTAACGTTCATTAATCACCGTTTTCCTTTCGCCTTTTTTTTTTAACTCATTGAGTAAAAGGAGTTTCAAAATGGAGGCTCATAAGAATGTTGCCAGATATACAACCAAATGGTTTTACAGGCGCTGGATGAGGAAGCCATTGGTGCCTCTGACTCAGAATCTGAGGTATCCAATTCAGACGACACAGACTATGTGCCTGTGGATGCACCTGGTAGTCCAGCTGTTCTAGATGATTGTACAGATGGGGAGGACTCCTCCTCCTCTGAGGAGATTGAAAACCAGTCAAATAGACTGAGTGAACATTCCACCCCCACACACACACACACACAAAAGGCAGGACCAGAGAAGCCATAACATCCTGAGGAGCTGCCCAGGGCCTAAGCCGGGAGTCAACAGTTGTGTCACCAAAAGATGCCTGGGAGCTGTTCATTGGTGACAACATCATTGAGGAGGTCCTAAAGTGTACAGATTAGAAGGACGGAGAACAGCGACAGCAAAAGGGGAGCGGAGAGAGGTCAACAAAGAGGAACTAAAGGCCTTTAGTGGTTTAACCCTCCTCGCCGGCGTGGAGAAAAGCTGGGATGTCTCCCCACACGGGAGCTATTTTCCGGATCCCACTGCAGAATTCATTGTATAAAGCCACCATGTCGGTCGGAAGATATGAGGATATCGTCGCTACCTGAGGCTTGATGACAAGAGGACCAGAGAGTGTTCAGAGAGGCAACAGACCACCTGGCAGCCTTCCGGTATGTGTGGGACCTTTTCCTAGCAAACTGTAGAGGAAAGTTCGTCCCCAGCAACTACGTCACAGTGGATGAGCAGGTTTCCTCCAGACGTGACACTTGGCATTCCGGCCAAAGAGTTCAATCTTCATTTCAGCAGACCAGAGAATCTTGTTTCTCATGGTCAAGAGAGTCCTTTAGGTGCCTTTTGGCAAACTTCAAGTGGGCTGCCTTTTATTGAGGAGTGGCTTCCGTCTGGCCAATACCATAAAGGACAGCTCCTGTTATTATTTTAGATGTGTATAAAAAAACCTCCATGTAGGCTATATGCCCATCAAGGAATAAGAGATGAGATGATCCGGTGACAGTCAAATTTAGAAACATTAAATTTTCCTGTAACAATTGCTTATTTTTAGAAACATTAAATTTTTTTGAGTATCTGTTTTTATGGTGGACTGTGGAGGGGAGGGGTTGAGTGTGTTGGAGTATGTGAGTATGTGCGTGTGTGCTTGTCTGACGTCTGTTGTGGGGGTGGGGATGTTGGGGGGAGGGTATGGGATGGACCGCAGGAATTATTTGCTGGGATAATGATTACTTGTCAAGGAATTAAATGTAATACAATCCGGGTTATATGTTAGAATCCTACGCGTGAACTGCCGACATTATTACGCATATTAATTGGATAATTATGAAAAATAGGATATGCATAATTAAAAAATAAATAAATAGATATATATATAGAGGTGAAAGCATTGGAAATGCTTTTGGCGGTTGACCTGCTTTTGTTTTGTGGGTGGCACTATGTGCTGTTTTCGATGGATGGGTCCTGGCCTCTCGGGGCCTTAGGGATACGGAGGGACGTGGGTGGATGCTGATCACGGCGATGACGGCTCAACTTGGGATGGGAAGGGGCTTTAGGCGGGGAATTAGTGGAGAACAATTGAGGGCTACTCCGTAGGCAATGCAAATATCACGGGTACAGCTATATGGACACTCAATCATTACGCTATTTTTATTGGTAAATTTACAAACATATATAATGATAAATAGACTTGAAACTTGTATCTCATTATGGTGTATGGTGAAATAAGTATAGCCAGTTATAATTGTAATGGCTTAGCTGATAATAACAAAAGAAGAACAATATTTACATGGCTCAAAGAGAAGGAATATAATATCTATTGTATACAGGAAACTCATTCAACAATTCGAGATGAAGTAGCGTGGGAAAAAAGAATGGGGGAAATATACTTCTCCCATGGGCAAAGAAATTCAAAAGGGGGTGATGATATTAATTAATAGTAATTTCGATCCAAATGTGCAAATTGTACAAATAGATACACAAGGTAGATGGATTATTTTAAATATGTTATTGGACCATAAACAGATATGGCTCATTAACCTTTATGGACCAAATAATGATGATCCACAATTCTTTGACAATATATATAATAAATTATCAAGCCTGCAAGCAACTCAAGACAATATTATTATGGTGGGGGATTATAATACTGTTTTAAATAGCTCAATGGACCGTAAAGGAAATCACACCACAAACAATCACCCACATGCTCTTAAGGAAATTGTGAATGTCATGGATACATTGAACTAGTAGATATATGGAGGCTTAAATATACTGATCTAGTGAGATATACATGGCGGAGACTGAATCAAGCTAGTCGTCTTGACTTCTTTCTTATCTCATTCTCGTTGGCACCAAAAGTAAAAAAGTGTTGATAGGGGACAGAATGCGGTCAGACCATCATGTAATAGGCATAAATATTACTCTTACTGAATTTCACGTATGAGGATATTGGAAATTTAATCAAAGCCTATTGGATGATAATTTATTTATAATTAGAACAAAGGAATTTATAACTGATTTTTTTCCAACATAACAGAGGTAAGCGAATCCCCTTATTGTATGGGACACCTTTAAATGTGCCTTTAGAGGCCATGCAATTCAGTACTCATCTCGAAACAAAAGCAATTTAGGTCAAAAGAGTTTATACTAAGAAAGGAAATAGAAAGTCTAACAGAACAGATAGATGGCAATAAAAACTGTAACATAGAGGCTCAGAATAAATTAGAGGAAAAACAAAAATAAATGGAGAAACTTATTCAAGAAAGATCCAAGTGTAACATATTATAAAAAATAAAGCAAACTGGATGGAATTATGGGGAAAAATGCACAAAATTCTTTTTTAATCTTCAACATAGGAATGCTACCAAAAATAACTTAATGAAACTGGTTACAATTGACGGAGTCACCGCAGATTCACCAAATGACATTTTGAAGGAAGAAACAAAAGTACTTTAAGCATATGTTTTCTTTTCAGTCACCTCCATCTCCTCTAACTGAAGCAAATTGTAGAGATTTTTTTCTATTGATAATGTCAAATTAACAGCCACACAGAAAGACTCATGTGAAGGTGAAATTACAGAGGAGGAACTTCTGGATGCAATTAAAGACTTTAAGTCTGGGAAAACTCCAGGGTTGGATGGCATACCAGTTCGAGGTATACCAAACCTTTTTGATATACTAAGAGGACCGTTATTAGCATGTTTTAATCACTCCTATGTAAATGGTAGATTATCTGACACTCAAGAAGAAGGACTGATCTCATTATTACTGAAACAGGATACAAGTGGAAATATAAAGATCCAGTCCATTTACAAATTGGAGGCCCCTTACACTTCAGTGTTGTGATGCAAAAATCCTAGCAAAATGTATAGCGCATAGAATTAAAAAGGTATTGCCGGATATTATTCATTCTAATCAGACAGGTTTTTTACATGGAAGATACATTGGAGATAATATAAGGCAAGTATTGGAAACATTAGAACACTATGGAAAATATGGGAAACCAGGCCTGCTATTCATAGCAGACTTCGAAAAAGAGCATTTGATAAAGTTCGACTGGGGTTTATATATAAATGCCTGGAGCATTTCACCATTTTGGAGAATCTCTTATAAAATGGGTCAAAATCATGTATAGTAACCCTAGGTGTAAAATAGTAAATAATGGCTATTTCTCAGAAAGTTTTAAACTGTCAAGAGGAGTGAAACAAGGTTGTCCACTATCGGCATATCTATTTATTGTGGCCATCGAGATGTTAGCGATTAAAATCAGATCTAATAATAATATCAGAGGATTAGAAATAAAGACCTTAAAAACAAAGGTGGCATTGTACGCTGATGATTCATGTTTTTTTAAATCCACAACTAGAATCCTCCACAGCCTCATAGAGGATCTAGATACATTTTCTAACCTCTCTGGATTACAACCAAATTATGACAAATGTACTATATTACGTATTGGATCACTAAAAATACAATTTTTACATTACCATATGGATTACCAATAAAATGGTCTGATGGTGATGTGGATATACTCGGAATACATATCCCAAAGGAAATAAATGAACTCACTTCAATAAATTTTAATAGAAAATTAGCAAAAATAGATAAGATCTTACTACCATGGAGAAAGGGAAAAATACCTGTCAATTTGTGGAAAAAATCACCCTGATTAACTCATTAGTATTATCACAGTTTACCTATTTGGCCTATGGTCTTGCCTACGCCAGCTGAACAGTTTTTTTAAATTATATGAGAAAAAAAATATTCCAATTTTATTTGGAACGGCAAGCCAGACAAAATTAAAAAGAGCATATTTATATAATGAATATGAATTGGGAGGACAGAAATTATTAAATATTAAAGCATTAGACCTATCACTAAAAGCTTCAGTCTTACAAAAGTTATACTTAAATCCGAACTGGTTCTCAAGCAAATTAGTAAGATTGTCTCACCCAATGTTCAAGAAAAGGCCTTTTCCCTTTATTCAGATTACAACCTCACACTTTCAGTTATTTGAAAAGGAAATAATCTCCCAAATGTCACTATTTCTAAAACAAGCCATAGAAAGTTGGTTGCAATTTCAATTTAATCCTCCAGAAACGACAGAACAAATAATGCAACAAATATTGTGGTTAAATTCAAATATACTAATTGACAAAAACCTTTATTTTTGACAGAATGTTTAAAAAAGGTATGAATCTTTGTAAATGATATCATCGGTAGGACTGGTGGAGTTATGACGCACATGCAGCTAACAAAAACATATGGAAATGTCTGCTCTACCCAAAATTACAACCAAATAATGGCAGCATTACACCAAAAAATGGAAGAGGAAAGTGGAAGGGGGAGAAAGTAAGGAACTTGTCTGTCGGCCTTGCATTAAAGAACATAATTGGTTAAGGAAAACTGTGATAAATAAAAAAATATATCAGTTTCACTTAGGACCAAAGGATTGACAGCGTCCCATATAGATGTGCAAAATAGTTGGAGAAGAGATCTTTGATGTACCATCCCATGGCATAGTGTTTATGAACTGACACGCAAAACGACACCGGATTCAAAAATTAGAATCTTTCAATTTAAATTACTATATAAAATCCTTGCTACCAATAGAATGTTATTTATATGGGGGATACAATCTTCCCAGCTCTGCAGATTTTGCTGTGAAGAGATCGGAATCATTGACCATTTGTTTTGGTTCTGTCCATTTGTAGCTTGTTTTGGACACTGGTCCAGGAATGGCTAAAAGGATTGCAATATTTACCTGGAACTAACCTTGCAGATAGCATTCACTGGGTGATCTGAAAAGTCATAGTCAATCAATCAATAATATAATAATACTTTTAGCAAAGCTATTTATTTTTAACTCTCAATCTGTAGAAGCAATGAGAATAGAAAGGTTCAGAATTATTGTAAAACATCACAGCAATTAAGTTGAAATATATATGGCAAACAGAAATCCAGATATGGATGGTGTTAAGAGATAGATGGGGAGGTATTGAATAGAGTTGAAGGATGGGACTAATAACAAATAACAACAAATAATAACAAAAGATAGCTAATAATGTAAAGCATACTGTGTCCATAATAGGAGTATATAGGCTGTATGTTGGGAGCTTTAGGGAAAGAGCACAGTTAGAAAGATCATTGGCATATAGAAGCAAACCGGATGGACATCATGAAAACGATCGGAGAGGTTGAGAGTAGAAGTAGTTCCAGGAGCAAAAAAATTAATAAATAATAATAATAATAATAATGATATATATGTATGCATGTATATGTATATATATATGATATATATATAATAGAATTATTGTAAAATTAACTGTGTCCATAAGGTGTAGATAGTAAGTATAGACCGGAAGTAGAGACTTGGGCATTATTGTTCACTAATTTACTCCAAGTAGGGAAAGGATTGGTGGGGTTGAGAAAAGTAATAAAGGGAGTATATATGTAAAAAAAAAAAAAAAAAAAAAAATTGAAGTGATGCAGACAATTACATTTGATAGAAGATACAATCTATCTGCAATATTAAGCTGATCCATTCCCCAAAAAAAAATAAAAAAAAAAAATAAAAAAAAAAA